>NC_086445.1:671402436-671619782 GCF_028390025.1 Pseudophryne corroboree | reverse complement strand
ATAATACAATACATAGATATGTCCCATGAATATTTATCAGCATCCCAAAGATTAGTGTCATTATTTCAGAATGGGGATATATATATATGTGTATATATACATATATATATATTCTCCTTATATTAATAAAATACAACTATAGACTGAGAGAGATATACATAGACACGGACACCTTTTTGGTAAAGGATTCACATTATACTATATTTTAATTTATGTATTATTATATATTTTTTATTATTTATTATTATCCCTAGAAGTACATTAATCATTCATCAATAAAAAGGAATAAGGAATTGGTTATTATTTAAAACTTATTTAAAACTTCCCTAATCACTCCACTTATCCACCATGTGAAATGTTCAATACAGTCAGTGGACAAGGGAATCAGGCATATATGTCTAAACAAAAAGATTTTTGCAGGGATATGTATTGCTTTATGGAAAAGACACTTTGAGCAGCATATCCTTTGATCGGATCTATCACAGCATGAATAGGCACTCGTGTAATCGAGTCTACACACGATCCAGCCTGCCACATTGTGATTGATTGAGACTCCCTGGACTAGTGATGCAGATGATGACATCAGGATAAAGGATTCTGATTGGTGGATCGCGGCAATTGCCGGTATTTAGGGGAGAACCTGGAAGCAATCTGGTTCTGCCTCTGATGAAGCAAACAGCGAAGCGTGCGTCAGGCTAGCTGTGCACTTTAGACAGTCTCCATATCATGTTAGAATAGGAAGGATATAACCATATGAGGAGTGTCATCCCATGCAAATTGCAGGGAAATAGGAAACAGTCTTGTCAGATACCAGACTCCAGTGTGCATTGTGAAATTCAGTGTGCATAGTGAAGGATATATCAAGTGCTCCTTGAGTAGGAAACAGCTTAATTGAGAAATATATGTAACTCTATTGTGTGCATTGAAAGTTACTGAGCAGAATTAATGACATGTAGTAAATACCTTTAATTAATGTCCTTATAGATGCAGTACTCAGTTTTAACATAAACAGTATACTTATACTATAAAGCACTGTTCAAAGGACTGCATATATACTGGGGCATCAGTGACATGGTTCACATGCTTAATGAATGCCTAATTGCTATTCAATAAGCCTGCTCTATCTCTGTCTCAATCTAATTCAAAAGAATAAACTTTGAATGCTCCTTTATGAATAATTTAGGAGCGAATACAGTATAACATTATAGTGATTCCGAGGGGAAAGTGCCTAATTAATACTGTGTTAAGGTGAATATTAATCACCAATCAACATTGTGACGGGGAAAGTTTAACCCATTGTGATAAGCAGCAACGTGAGCTGCAAATAAGTCCATCCTCATGTCACAATTAAACTGAGATTAGATTGTCAAGCATAAACAGCCAAGAACAGTTAGAGTTTAATCTGAGAATCAGACATCTGCTGTTTCTCCTGCATGTGTTACAATTGTCACAATTAAACTGAGATTAGATTGTCAGACATAAACAGCCAAGAACCATAAGGCTGTTAGAGTTCAATCTGAGAATCAGACACCTGCTGTTTCTCCTGCATGTGTTACAATTGTATCACTACACACATGACTCATTCACAGTGGATGTAACAGTATCAAATGAACTGAGAATATACAGATGCCTCTGTGGTACAATTGAAGCCTAAGAATTATGTTATCATTCCAGTGATACAATAAAAACATAACACACATTGTTGGAAGATCATTTCATTATGTTTATCATTTAACACAGCAAACCATTGGAGCACTACTATCATTTTGTTACTATTATATATTAAGAAAATAGGAGTCCTGTTTCCATAACGGTCTCACAATACATATCCCGAGAGGGACTTGAAAAATAGAGACACTTATTCTAGGAGTTTAGAATAACAGATATACAGTTATAGAGAAAGCATATACCTCTAGGACACTCTTCATTGTTCCAATATTAGAATTTAGGAACTATACGGATGACATCTAGTGCGCAGCTTTTTCAATTTTAATCACAATTTCTATCTTATTTACACTCTCTTACCTTTTTTCTTAAAATTCGCTGGTTTTATTATATATAATAATAAAAGTTATATTTTAATATAAGATTGTGTGCACCACTTTAGGGCATTCCGAACCCTCTTTCTTCCCTTTTTTTGTGCAGATTTATTTTGCCCGTGGTAGCACCCCCTAAACTGTCATGAATAACACAGATGTGTTTGGGACAAAATAAATAAGGGGTCATTTTCATAGAAGTTATTCAACCTGTGCGACCAGTACTACAGTCACTAGTTCTTCAATGCAGTCGGTTGCTGGGGAAGATGGTGGCGGCCTAAGAGGCCATTCCGTATGGCAGGTTCCATGACAGGGTGTTTCAGTGGGACCTGTTTGACCAGTGGTCCGGGTCTCACCTGGACATGCACCGGAAAATAATTCTATCTCCCAGGACCAGAATCTCCCTTCTGTGGTGGCTGCACAGTTCTCACCTTCTGGAGGAATGCAGGTTCGGGATTCAGGATTGGATCCTGGTGACCACAGATGCAAGCCTCCGAGGCTGGGGAGCAGTCACACAGGGAAGAAACTTTCAGGGAAAGTGGTCAAACCAGGAAGCTTGTCTACACATAAACATTCTGGAATTAAGGGCCATTTACAACGGCATTCTGCAAGCAGAACATCTCTTCGAGGTCTACCTGTCTTGATTCAGTCAGACAATGTGACAGCAGTGGCGTACATAAACCGCCAGGGTGGAACAAGGAGCAGAGCGGCGATGGCCGAGGCCACGAAGATTCTTCGCTTGGAGGAAAGACATGCCAGCGCTCTGTCAGCAGTCTTCATTCCAGGAGTGGACAACTGGGAAGCAGACTTCCTCAGCAGACACGATCTCCACCCAGGAGAGTGGGTTCTTCATCGAGAGGTCTTTGCAGAAGTGACACGTCGTTGGGGAGCTCCTCAAGTAGACATGATGGCATCCCGCCTCAACAAGAAACTTCAGAGATATTGTTCCAGGTCTAGGGACCCTCAAGCGATAGCGGTGGACGCCCTAGTGACACCGTGGGTGTTTCCGTCGGTATATATGTGTTCCCTCCACTTCCACTCATTCCAAAGGTGATAAAAATTATAAGAAGAACAAGGGTTCAGGCGATACTCATTGTTTTCCGGATTGGCCAAGAAGGGCCTGGTATCCAGATCTTCAGGAGTTGCTCATAGAAGATCCCTGGCCTCTTCCTCTTTGGGAGGACCTGTTGCAACAGGGGCTGTGCATGTATCAGGACTTACCGCGGCTGCGTTTGACGGCATGGCAGTTGAACGCCAAATCCTAGCCTGAAAGGGTATTCCTAGTGCAGTCATTCCCACACTTCTTCAGGCTAGAAAAGAAGTAACGGCAAAGCATTACCACCGTATTTGAAGAAAATATGCGTCTTGGTGTGAATCCAAGAAGGCTCCTACAGAAGAATTTCACCTGGGGCGTTTGCTTTATTTTCTACAAGCAGGTGTGGATGCGGGCCTAAAGTTAGGCTCTATTAAAGTACAGATTTCGGCCTTGTCGATCTTTTTTTTAGAAAGAATTGGCCTCCCTTCCAGAAGTTCAGACCTTCGTGAAAGGCGTGCTGCACATCCAACCTCCATTTGTGCCTCCTGTGGCACCGTGGGATCTTAATGTGGTAATGCAGTTCCTGCAATCTCATTGGTTTGAACCTTTACGTAAGGTTGAGTTGAAAATCCTTACTTGGAAAAGTAGTCATGTTGTTGACCTTGGCATCCGCAAGGCGAGTGTCTGAGTTGGCAGCTTTGTCTCACAAAAGCCCCTATTTAATTTTCCATGCTGATAAAGCGGAGTTGAGAACTCGCCAGCAATTTCTACCGAAAGTGGTTTCATCATTTCACGTGAACCAGCCTATTGTGGTGCCAGTGGCTACTGATGCCTTGGCAGATTCAAAGTCTCTCGATGTGGTCAGAGCTTTGAAGATCTATGTTGCCAGAACGGCTCAGATTAGGAAAACAGAGGCTCTGTTTGTCCTGTGGGCTCCCAACAAGATTGGGGCTCCTGCTTCTAAGCAGACTATTGCGCGCTGGATTTGTAATACGATTCAGCAGGCTCATTCTACGGCAGGATTGCCGTTACCGAAATCGGTAAAAGCCCATTCTACAAGGAAGGTGGGCTCATCCTGGGTGGCTGCCCGTGGAGTCTCGGCGTTACAACTTTGCCGAGCTGCTACTTGGTCGGGATCAAACACCTTTGCAAGGTTTTACAAGTTTGATATCCTGGCTGAGGAGGACCTCTTGTTTGGTCAATCTGTGCTGCAGAGTCATCCGCACTCTCCCGACCGTTCTAGAGCTTTGGTATAAACCCCATGGTTCTTTAAGCATCCCCAGCATCCTCTAGGACGTATGAGAAAATAGGATTTTAATACCTACCGGTAAATCCTTTTCTCTTAGTCCGTAGAGGATGCTGGGCGCCCGTCCCAGTGCGTGCTGTATCTGCAGTTTGGTTATAGTTACGCTCATGTTGCGTTGAGTTCAGTCAATCTGTGACTGTTGTTGGTCATGCCGTTGCATGCGTTGTTTGTTGAATGCCATGTTGTACTGCGTGTTGGAGGTGTGAGCTGGTAGGTATCTCACCTTAGTTTAAAATAATTAAATAAATCCTTTTCCTCGAAATGTCCGTCTCCCTGGGCACAGTTCCTATAACTGGAGTCTGGAGGAGGGGCATAGAGGGAGGAGCCAGTTCACACCCATTCAAAGTCTTATAGTGTGCCCATGTCTCCTGCGGATCCCGTCTATACCCCCTTGGTTCTTGAAGCATCCCCAGCATCCTCTACGGACTAAGAGAAAAGGATTTACCGGTAGGTATTAAAATCCTATTTTTTTCTTACAGTTAGGCACAGGGGGGCTGCTGGCAACAGCTTTCCTGCTTCGTGGGACTTAGGGGGGGGGGAATAGTGTCCAACCCTGAGAGGTTAATGGCAACAATCTCCGCTGACAGAACACTGAGCTCCTGAGGGTGATGATCGTTAGACGGCCAAGGCGACCGCTCACTCCCGCAGCATGCTGCCACCCCTTAACAGAGCCAAAAAATTCCAGTGGCGAGTGAGTCACCGGCGACCCGACAAGCGGGGAGCCGGTGTGAATGGCGGCAACGGTAGGAGCGCAGTACTAACCGCTCTGGAGTCCTCAGCAGTACCCAGTGGTGCTATGAGGGGCGCCCTGAGCCAGTGCAAACACTCTACACTGGTCACTTAAGGCTGTCAGGGACCCCAGTAACACTGCCAGCCTTACCTCAGGCCAGTATAAAGAATTGAAAGTTCGGGAAGACGCGCCATGTTCAAGGGGTGGAGCTTCTCCTCAGAGCGGACCCAGCGGCTTCCAGTGCCATTTTCTCCCTGCAGATACAGCTTCAGAGATGCTGCCTAGGAGTGATGTCCCTCCACACGACTCCAACTATCCTGTGCGGTACCAGGGGGTTGTAGAAGGAGACGGAGGCTGTAAATTACTGTGTAGTCTATTAAGGGTACACAGTCAGTGCCAGGTATTTCTCCGGCAGGGTCCACAGGCTATCCACAGGATAAAAATGGGATATGATGGAGCGACAGCGGATTTGCACCAATCAGTCAAAGCTTTCCGGCATCCCGGCATGCAACGGTCCAGTCCATATATCCCCGCTCCCTGGCTCAGGCAAATCAGTTTTTTGTTTGATGCAGCAGGAGCCGGACCATGGTCAGAGGGCTGCTGGTTTGTTAGTAGCCCCAAGCTTTCTTATTTTATTTTTATAGTCTTACTATTTTTGAGTGATCTTTCTAAACAGCGTCTTATATGCATATTGGAAAGAGTCGCTCCAACACCTCTCCGCCGGGTCGCGACAATGCTTACCCACGAGTACTGTTTCGGTGGGCGACTGTGTCGGATATACTAGCGGGTCCATCAGACGTTACCGGGCTGTGGCCGGAGCACGGGGAGAATGTAAGGCATCGGTTCCGCGTAGCATAATGGAATACGGACACAGCCGCACTGTTTTGGGAGGAGACTACCAAACAGTAGCTGATGAGCCTCCACCACGGGTACTCCAGTGCTAGGCCTTAGGGATCATAGGCACCAGGAATAGCATGAGGCCACGATCCCTAGGGTTGTTGTCAGTGGGGAGTCAGATGCTCTCCTGGTCGCCCCTCCCCCCGGTTCATGACCAGTTTCCGTCGAGTCTCCTGCCATGAATTGTTTCCTCGCTTCTGCCTTAGAAGCTACCAGCTACATTAGGAGAGGGGACCCGGTTGCAGCATAGGCGGCTGTGTGACCGGGGCGTCTGTGTTCACTGATTGCTACTATGAGGGGACCCGGTCGCAGCATAGGAGGCTGTGTGCCCGGTGCGTCTGTGTTCACTATAAGTCCATGGAGCGGCAGTGTACACTAATAGCGTCTGGATCCACTCAGCGTTCGCTAACGTATTGATCGATCCTGGAAGCGAGGTGAGTCTCCCTGTATCCCACAGCACTAAATCTCTATCTACTGTTTTGAATACGAATAGTTTGATAAGTGCCTATTGTATATGAATCTGTATACCATTACTGTTGTTTCTGTCGCATTGCGTCTGAATACGTTAGATATGTTAAACATGATTCAGTAAGTGTGTTCTCCTACATACTTAAAATAATATTGTAGTTGATGATGTGCTCATATTGCTTATTATACTAATGTATAACATGTGACTGACTGCTTTATGATGCTGACTTTACTATATGTTTAAATACACAAAAAGAAAAATTGGATAGAACCTGCTGTGGGCGCAACGTGTGGATGATGATGGAGGGAACACATATATACCGACGGAAACACCCAGGCAATCATAAATTAAGAGGGAAGTCCAGAAGCAGAGCATTCTGTCCCTCCTGGAGAGGGTCATGTTGAGAGGATACTGCAGGGGAGAGCCTGGGGAGTTTCCTTCCAGCTGAGCTGTGAAGAGAAAATGGCGCTGGTGTGCTGAGGAAGACGACCATCCAGCCTGCTGGGATAAAGATACCTTTACATTAAAGTACGGCGCCTTCTGAAGTAAGCCTAGATGTGAGCATCCTTTCAGAAGTGTTTGCATGTGAATGTTTGGAGCGTACCCACTTTCGGTACCAAGAATACCCTTAGGGGGCTATAAAGAAACCTTTATAGGCTTTTTCCATTTGCATGAAAGTAAGCACACATGTGAGAGGCCACGTCTATTTTGAAACACCAGGGTGAACCCATACGGATATCTCCACATCTTTCCACCACACCATAGTCCATAGAGTCCGGGGAGAAGTCACCATCACTCTGAACTATCTGCATTGGGAGAAATTCCCTTTTTGAACTCTTGTGCACAATTTGTGTTTTCTCTGCATATAACATCGTTTGAGGGAGAAGAACTTACCGGACGAGGGACTTTTTTCAAGAACAGCGAAGGATTCTCTCACCCAAAAAACTTTGTACTTTGACCCCACGGTGTAACACCATCATCATCCACACGTTGCGCCCACAGCAGGTTCTATCCAATTTTTCTTTTTGTGTATTTAATCTGGTATAGGTGTGTGGTGACACATCAGGATAGGACCTTACGCTAGGCAGCATAGAGAGTGCGCAGGAACCTACCTCACCTACCCATTTACTATATGTTTGTCAGTTTGTTTTGCAGATACTCTATGCTGGTGCATGAGTAGGATCAGATGGATATAATTTTAAAGAAAAAAGGTTAAAGTGATACAGTCACAAAATTGTGTAGTACACTGTGGAAGTGCTGATTATTTATCATGTATTAAAGCGGCAATGATGAGGACACTCATACCATGTTTGAAGCTGTATTATCCTCTTATGATCTGGTTCAGGATGGCATGTATACATAATGTTTTAGCTCAGCAGGGCGGATACAGGTACAAGTGTGTCCACCTTGGGCTAGCTTTGCACAAGCTTTATCCAGTAAGTGAAATGGATAATCCTCCAAAATACTGTACCAGGAAGATGGGTTACAAGCCCTTACATACAGCAGCAGCTTCTCAGAACTAGTGGTAAATAAACCTTCACCCTCACAGGCTACACATTGTTTACATTCATCAGAAGATGAAAGCCCAATTATTCTACTTCATCATATGAAAAAGAGGTAGGTCTCAGCTCTCGAATATAGCTGAGTTAATTGAAAGCAATGAAGCCATCTTATCCTTAGAGGATACAGCAAAGCCTGTGTAAAAAAAACCAAGGCACCTGTGTTTAAACATCCCAATACTTGAGTTTCCAATATCAGCTGACGGAAATCATGGAGGAGGTTTGGGTTATGCCCAATAAAAACTTGGAATTCCTAAGAAATGGAATTCCAATGATCTGCTTCCAGCTGGTGATTGTTTAAAAAATATGTGGAGATGGCTCCTAAAGTAGATAAGAAGAATCTACATGAGCTTTGCTTTCCTGTCTAGGGCAGTCATGAGGCCAAGCCTTGGCTTCGGCTTGAATGGCAAAGGCAGTGGTTGCCTTGGGCTGATGCAATGGAGGAGATTTTTCAGTAGACCAATAATCTCATATGGCTCATATAAAAAAACTGCAATGTTCTTGGAAGCATTGTATATGGGCATAATATTTACTCCAAGGCATCAGCCCTAACTATACCTGCTCATGGAGCAGGTTAGCTGGGTACGTGGAGGATCTACAGCCACACCACGCTGGATATGCCTAATCTCGCCAGATCTTGGAAGCTATGCAGTGTGGGGTCTGGTGAAAAACATCTGCGAATACCAGTTGCTGTAGGTGGAATTATTGTCTTTTTCTGAAAATATTCCTTTTTGGTAAGAATTGACATATTCTGGAGTCAGAAGCAAACTCCACGAAGGTCAGGTTCCTTCCACGTACCGTTCAAACCTAAAAGTTCTGCATTTGGTCCTTTTGTGGCATCTAGCAAGTCGTGTTGTTCTTACACTATCAATAGAAGACTGTCATAAATGGAATCCCACGTCAGTGTGATTTGAGACTAGGAAACCATTGATCTACCAGAAGATCTACAGTGTGGGCCTGGTTAGTACTCGGAGGGGAGACTATTGGGGAATACCAGGTGCTGTAGAAAAATTAAACCATCAGTTGATGGTGTGGGCTCCGCCTGGGAGACCCCAGGTTGGGGGGCCAACTTCATCAGGTCACACAGACCTGGCATGGTATCTCTAGTTATGCTTTCGCCTTCAAGACAGCCTATCTCGGCCATAGACGAAGGCCTGGCTTTGCAAGAAGCATGCCAGAAATTTGCTTCGGTCAGGAATACTCATTCCAGTTCCTCTGGCAAACAAGGACAAGGTTTTACTTAAACCTGGTTTAGTCGGAAGCCAAATGAGTCATTTCGGCTCATGCTCAATCCGAAAAATGCTGAGCATATACATTTGGAAACATGGAATTGTTACGTTCCTTATGTGTGGCATGGAGCCAGGGGTTTTTATGGTATCCCTGGATATACAGGAGAGTTACCTACAGGTTCGATTGTTCATCAGTGTTATCCAAGGTTTTGCTATCCTCCAAAAAGCATTTTTCAGTTCTAGGCCTTACCTTTTGGGTTAGCCACAGTCCCCAGAGTGTTTACCAGGAGTATGGGGGTAACAACACCTTATCTCCGCCAGCAGGGGGTAAGGTTTTTTCCCATTCCTATGATCTTTTAATCCTGGCACATTCACAGAGATTGCTCTTTTTTGCAGGGGCAAGTGACTCATAACTTGGGGAAAATCGTCTCCAGTTTTGTCACATAGGTTGACTCACTTGGGGGGCTGTACTGGATCTCGTATGCAAAGTGTAATTTTTTACCCCACAACAAGATATCCAGGGTTTACTATAGGATTCAGGAATCGCCACACAGTCAAACGGTATCCATTCACGCAGTAATGCGGGGATGGGTTTGATGGTATCTGCATCGACAGAAGGGAGTATGCACAATTCCACTCTAGGTCTGCAGCGTCTAATTCTTGCCTAGTAGAATCTACAACCACACCACACTGGATATGCCCAGATTTCATTGGAGAATGGAAGGCCTGGTTGGTACCTGGAGGGACCAGCTGGGAATACAAGGTGTGGTAATTATTAATGGATTGCATCAGATAATAAAGACCAACTATGGTACTTACCATAAAAGTAAGAAGGTCGTTAGCCTGGTGGCTAGACATCCCAGCTGGACAAAGGGAAATCCTTTTGATATGAGATTGGGAAGATTCTGACACTAGGATTAGTGTCAGGTAGATTGTGTTCTCAAAGAGCTATCTACCTATAAAGTTTGAAATCCCGGGTCATATACAGGGCACCAGTGTAGGCACAGTACAGTCTTCATGTGAAAACCAGTGCAACAGCAGTAGTGTACCTCAACATCAGGGAGGAACTCTTAGCCGAAAATGGGATGAAGGAGGTAAGTCACATACCCAAGGGGCAGGACTTCATCATTCAACCTTGTCCATTGTTCTCATTCCGGGAATCCTAAACGGGGAAACAGCCTTTCTCAAGTCGTCACACCATTCGGAGGAGTGAATGGGCTCTACACCCAGAGATCTTCCGGACTCTAGAAAATAAGAGGTGCTTGCTAGAGATATATCTCATAGCATCTTGGTTGAACAACAAAGGGCTCATACAGTATATGGGTCAAGAACAAAGGATCCGAGGACGATCATTGGGGATGCCTTATCGGTGAGATAGGACCTTCATCTGGCGGATGGGTTTTCCTTCAATTACCCTATTACCAGGGTGGTGAGAAAGTTTAAACAGGAAGACCAGCATAGAATGGCAATGGATGCTCTACTTCTGCTACATCAATGTTCAGACCTACTAACGCAGGGCCCGGGTTATTACAGACATGTGGATCGACTGTCTTTGACAGCGTGGCCATTGAAACCTCTATCCTCAGGTCCAGAGGATACTTTCAAACAGTGTTCAGAGCAAGGAAACCTTCCTTAGCTCGCATTTTTCACCAAATATGGCAAGCCCATATTTGTTGGTACAGTGAAAGAAAATCTACAGCCACACCACACTGGATATGCCCAATCTCATCATCTTGGAAGCTATGCAGTGTTGGGCCTTGTGAGTACTTGGATGGGAAACATCTGCGAACACCAGGTGCTGTAGGTAAATGGGACTTAAAAAATGTTTTCAGTTTCCAGGATCTTAGCATTCCTTCAGGCAGGAATGGATTGCTTCCTTGAGAGAGCAAGGGTCGGCATCAACTGTAGAGTTCCAAAAGTAAATGACCAACTTACAGGATGTGCGTACCTTTTTCCAGGGTATGCTGCGCATCAACATTTGATTGTTTCTCCTACAATGCCGTGGGACTTATGGTTAGTCCTGAAAGCCCTTCAAGTTGCCTCATATGAACCACTTATTAAAATGAATCATAAATAATTGACAGCTAAAGTGTCTTTTCTACTGACTCAGGGCTAGGAAAAATATTTTTTGCTCTTGAAAGCAAAAATGCCCACGCGCTTAGTCCGAGCTGGTTTTCTAAGCAGCTGTTCGAGAAACGGATAGTCAATCCAACACAGCGCTAACTCCATTAATGTAAACGGACAGGTGTATTTATTTAAAAAGCAATTGATTAATTATTTATTAAAAAATAAACACTTAAGAAGAAGAAATCTCTGCCTTACTAGTAAAACACACAGTACATTTAAAAATTAGTTGGTAAGAGCTTTAGAAATCAGAAAGTCTTTGATAAATTTAGGACAAGGGACCTAGCACCGTATATTTCAGTGGTAGGTGGACATGTATTCCAAAGGAAAGCGTTTCACTGTGGGGACTGTCAGTTCCAAATATTTACAGTCCAGGAGTGACAATATTTATATCCAAATAGGTGGTGGTCCAGTTGGCAATGGCTCCAGCACATAATTGTAGGGTTCCTGATAACACTCCTTATACACAGCGACACCAAGGCTCCAAGTGATAAGTCCACAGTCCGATAATTCTGGATGTCGGTAGATGTCCACAGGTCCAAAAGTCTTTACACGTTTCGCTGTCACAAGGGACAGCTTTTTCAAAGGTAAATTGCTCCTTGCTCCTTCACCCCTTTATATAGGGCTAACAATAAAAAAAACTCACATCACCTGTCTGTAATTTTGCAATCACAATCACATTAATAACAAATTTCATCAAACTATAAAAATATATATATCAGCAAGCTGACTAGGGCGTCTGCTAGAAGAGTATCAGACTTAGGGGCATTGTCATGTTGCTCCCCACATCTGATTGTTTATCCAGATAAAGCAGTTCTCAGGATTGGATCTGGGTATCTTCCTAAGGTGATGACTAATTTCCACCTTAACAAAGAAAATGTTGTCCCGACCTTTAGGTGCCAGGCCTCGTCTGCGGGAGATGCATCGCTGGACGTGATCCGTGCATTAAGGATTTACGTGGATTGTACCAGTGTCATCAGAAAAGCATATTCTCTCTTCATTATCTATGGAGTTCATAAGAGAGGATGACCTGATGGAAGGCAGACACTGGCAAGATGACTTCGAATGACGAAGCATATTCTCAAGCTGATCTCCCTGTTCCGACTAATGTCTCTGTTCACTCTACTCGTAAGGTAGGTCCTTAATGGGCAGCACAAGGTGGTGCTTGAACAGAACAGATATGGTAGGCAGCCATATGGTCTTCCATTTACACATTTAATAAGACATTATGCCTTGGATACCTTTGCATCTCACGATGCTGAATTCAGGCGAAGGATTCTCCTAAGCATCAGGAGTGTCCCCACCACTAAACTGCTTTGGGAAATCCCATTGTTATCCTGTGGATAACCTGTGGATACTGCCGGAGAAATATACGTTATGGTAAGAACTTACCATTGATAACAGTATTTCTCCTATGTCCACAGGTTCCACAGGGATCCCAGCCTGATGCACCTGATTTGAGGATCCTTTTTACTCACCACTAACCTCTTCCTTCTTACGGAAGTATGCGCATGTGTGTTCTTATCGCCTGATTAGGATTCTACATGATGCACCTGCCTTGAGCTTTGGAATACAACTGATTTGCCTGAGCCAGGGGGCGGGGATATATGGACGGGCCCGCTGCATGCTGGGAGACCGGAAAGCTTTGACTGGTGCAAATCCGCTGTCGCTCCATCATATCCCATTGTTATCCTGTGGAACCTATGGACTTAGGCGAAATACCGTTATCAACGGTAAGTTCTTACCATAACGTATATTTTGTTTACAACTGCCTAATTAAGCGCTGTGTGTGTGCTGGCTTCAAGCTCTGTGTTTCTCTGAAGGTACTTGGAGGGGAAAAATGTCTGATTTTTCCTGTGTGTGTGCATGGGCGGATCCAGGAAAAAATGACAGGGGGGGCACCTTGTGCATGCCGAAGGCGTGCGGTCCATGAAGGTGTGCGTGGCCTCACAACAAGGGCATGACCTAGCAGCAAGGGTCATAGCCTCAAAGGGAACATCGTATTCGTAAGACGGGAAGAGGGTGACACTTTGGAGAGGCAGCGGGTGACACGAGAGAGAGGGTGATGGGTTTATAGTAGAGATGTGCACTTGAAATTTTTCGGGTTTTGTGTTTTGGTTTTGGGTTCGGTTCCGCGGCCGTGTTTTGGGTTCGACCGCGTTTTGGCAAAACCTCACCGAATTTTTTTTGTCGGATTCGGGTGTGTTTTGGATTCGGGTGTTTTTTTTTAAAAAACACTAAAAAACAGCTTAAATCATAGAATTTGGGGGTCATTTTGATCCCAAAGTATTATTAACCTCAAAAACCATAATTTCCACTCATTTTCAGTCTATTCTGAATACCTCACACCTCACAATATTATTTTTAGTCCTAAAATTTGCACCTAGGTCACTGGATGACTAAGCTAAGCGACCCTAGTGGCCGACACAAACACCGTGCCCATCTAGGAGTGGCACTGCAGTGTCACGCAGGATGGCCCTTCCAAAAAACACTCCCCAAACAGCACATGACGCAAAGAAAAAAAGAGGCGCAATGAGGTAGCTGTGTGAGTAAGATAAGCGACCCTAGTGGCCGACACAAACACCGGGCCCATCTAGGAGTGGCACTGCAGTGTCACGCAGGATGGCCCTTCCAAAAAACCCTCCCCAAACAGCACATGACGCAAAGAAAAAAAGAGGCGCAATGAGGTAGCTGTGTGAGTAAGATAAGCGACCCTAGTGGCCGACACAAACACCGGGCCCATCTAGGAGTGGCACTGCAGTGTCACGCAGGATGGCCATCCAAAAAACCCTCCCCAAACAGCACATGACGCAAAGAAAAAAAGAGGCACAATGAGGTAGCTGTGTGAGTAAGATAAGCGACCCTAGTGGCCGACACAAACACCGTGCCCATCTAGGAGTGGCACTGCAGTGTCACGCAGGATGGCCCTTCCAAAAAACCCTCCCCAAACAGCACATGACGCAAAGAAAAAAAGAGGCGCAATGAGGTAGCTGTGTGAGTAAGATAAGCGACCCTAGTGGCCGACACAAACACCGTGCCCATCTAGGAGTGGCACTGCAGTGTCACGCGGGATGGCCCTTCCAAAAAACCCTCCCCTAACAGCACATGACGCAAAGAAAAAAAGAGGCGCAATGAGGTAGCTGTGTGAGTAAGATAAGCGACCCTAGTGGCCGACACAAACACCGGGCCCATCTAGGAGTGGCACTGCAGTGTCACGCAGGATGGCCCTTCCACAAAACATTCCACAAACAGCACATGACGCAAAGAAAAATTAAAGAAAAAAGAGGTGCAAGATGGAATTGTCCTTGGGCCCTCCCACCCACCCTTATGTTGTATAAACAGGACATGCACACTTTAACCAACCCATCATTTCAGTGACAGGGTCTGCCACACGACTGTGACTGAAATGACGGGTTGGTTTGGACCCCCACCAAAAAAGAAGCAATTAATCTCTCCTTGCACAAACTGGCTCTACAGAGGCAAGATGTCCACCTCATCATCATCCTCCGATATATCACCGTGTACATCCCCCTCCTCACAGATTATCAATTCGTCCCCACTGGAATCCACCATCTCAGCTCCCTGTGTACTTGCTGCTGGTCAATGTCTCCACGGAGGAATTGATTATAATTCATTTTAATGAACATCATCTTCTCCACATTTTCTGGATGTAACCTCGTACGCCGATTGCTGACAAGGTGAGCGGCGGCACTAAACACTCTTTCGGAGTACACACTTGTGGGAGGGCAACTTAGGTAGAATAAAGCCAGTTTGTGCAAGGGCCTCCAAATTGCCTCTTTTTCCTGCCAGTATAAGTACGGACTGTGTGACGTGCCTACTTGGATGCGGTCACTCATATAATCCTCCACCATTCTTTCAATGGTGAGAGAATCATATGCAGTGACAGTAGACGACATGTCCGTAATCGTTGTCAGGTCCTTCAGTCCGGACCAGATGTCAGCATCAGCAGTCGCTCCAGACTGCCCTGCATCACCGCCAGCGGGTGGGCTCGGAATTCTGAGCCTTTTCCTCGCACCCCCAGTTGCGGGAGAATGTGAAGGAGGAGATGTTGACAGGTCGCGTTCCGCTTGACTTGACAATTTTGTCACCAGCAGGTCTTTCAACCCCAGCAGACTTATGTCTGCCGGAAAGAGAGATCCAAGGTAGGCTTTAAATCTAGGATCGAGCACGGTGGCCAAAATGTAGTGCTCTGATTTCAACAGATTGACCACCCGTGAATCCTTGTTAAGCGAATTAAGGGCTCCATCCACAAGTCCCACATGCCTAGCGGAATCGCTCCGTGTTAGCTCCTCCTTCAATGTCTCCAGCTTCTTCTGCAAAAGCCTGATGAGGGGAATGACCTGACTCAGGCTGGCAGTGTTTGAACTGACTTCACGTGTGGCAAGTTCAAAGGGCATCATAACCTTGCACAACGTTGAAATCATTCTCCACTGCGTTTGAGACAGGTGCATTCCACCTCCTATATCGTGCTCAATTGTATAGGCTTGAATGGCCTTTTGCTGCTCCTCCAACCTCTGAAGCATATAGAGGGTTGAATTCCACCTCGTTACCACTTCTTGCTTCAGATGATGGCAGGGCAGGTTCAGTAGTTTTTGGTGGTGCTCCAGTCTTCTGTACGTGGTGCCTGTACGCCGAAAGTGTCCCGCAATTCTTCTGGCCACCGACAGCATCTCTTGCACGCCCCTGTCGTTTTTAAAAAAATTCTGCACCACCAAATTCAAGGTATGTGCAAAACATGGGACGTGCTGGAATTTGCCCATATTTAATGCACACACAATATTGCTGGCGTTGTCCGATGCCACAAATCCACAGGAGAGTCCAATTGGGGAAAGCCATTCCGCGATGATCTTCCTCAGTTGCCGTAAGAGGTTTTCAGCTGTGTGCATATTCTGGAAAGCGGTGATACAAAGCGTAGCCTGCCTAAGAAAGAGTTGGCGTTTGCGAGATGCTGCTACTGGTGCCGCCGCTGCTGTTCTTGCGGCGGGAGTCCATACATCTACCCAGTGGGCTGTCACAGTCATATAGTCCTGACCCTGCCCTGCTCCACTTGTCCACATGTCCGTGGTTAAGTGGACATTGGGTACAACTGCATTTTTTAGGACACTGGTGAGTCTTTTTCTGACGTCCGTGTACATTCTCGGTATCGCCTGCCTAGAGAAGTGGAACCTAGATGGTATTTGGTAACGGGGGCACACTGCCTCAATAAATTATCTAGTTCCCTGTGAACTAACGGCGGATACCGGACGCACGTCTAACACCAACATAGTTGTCAAGGCCTCAGTTATCCGCTTTGCAGCAGGATGACTGCTGTGATATTTCATCTTCCTCGCAAAGGACTGTTGGACAGTCAATTGCTTACTGGAAGTAGTACAAGTGGGCTTACGACTTCCCCTCTGGGATGACCATCGACTCCCAGCAGCAACAACAGCAGCGCCAGCAGCAGTAGGCGTTACACGCAAGGATGCATCGGAGGAATCCCAGGCAGGAGAGGACTCGTCAGAATTGCCAGTGACATGGCCTGCAGGACTATTGGCATTCCTGGGGAAGGAGGAAATTGACACTGAGGGAGTTGGTGGGGTGGTTTGCGTGAGCTTGGTTACAAGAGGAAGGGATTTACTGGTCAGTGGACTGCTTCCGCTGTCGCCCAAAGTTTTTGAACTTGTCACTGACTTATTATGAATGCGCTGCAGGTGACGTATAAGGGAGGATGTTCCGAGGTGGTTAACGTCCTTACCCCTACTTATTACAGCTTGACAAAGGCAACACACGGCTTGACACCTGTTGTCCGCTTTTCTGTTGAAATACCTCCACACTGAAGAGCTGATTTTTTTGGTATTTTCACCAGGCATGTCAACGGCCATATTCCTCCCACGGACAACAGGTGTCTCCCCGGGTGCCTGACTTAAACAAACCACCTCACCATCAGAATCCTCCTGGTCAATTTCCTCCCCAGCGCCAGCAACACCCATATCCTCCTCATCCTGGTGTACTTCAACACTGACATCTTCAATCTGACTATCAGGAACTGGACTGTGGGTGCTCCTTCCAGCACTTGCAGGGGGCGTGCAAATGGTGGAAGGCGCATGCTCTTCACGTCCAGTGTTGGGAAGGTCAGGCATCGCAACCGACACAATTGGACTCTCCTTGTGGATTTGTGATTTCGAAGAACGCACAGTTCTTTGCTGTGCTTTTGCCAGCTTAAGTCTTTTCAGTTTTCTAGCGAGAGGCTGAGTGCTTCCATCCTCATGTGAAGCTGAACCACTAGCCATGAACATAGGCCAGGGCCTCAGCCGTTCCTTGCCACTCCGTGTGGTAAATGGCATATTGGCAAGTTTATGCTTCTCCTCCGACAATTTTATTTTAGGTTTTGGAGTCCTTTTTTTACTGATATTTGGTGTTTTGGATTTGACATGCTCTGTACTATGACATTGGGCATCGGCCTTGGCAGACGACGTTGCTGGCATTTCATCGTCTCGGCCATGACTAGTGGCAGCAGCTTCAGCACGAGGTGGAAGTGGATCTTGATCTTTCCCTAATTTTGGAACCTCAACATTTTTGTTCTCCATATTTTAATAGGCACAACTAAAAGGCACCTCAGGTAAACAATGGAGATGGATGGATACTAGTATACTTATGGATGGACTGCCGAGTGCCGACACAGAGGTAGCTACAGCCGTGGACTACCGTACTGTGTCTGCTGCTAATATAGACTGGATGATAATGAGATGAAATCAATATATATATATGTATGTATATATAATATCACTAGTACTGCAGCCGGACAGGTAGATAATATATTTATTAGGTAATGATGACTGATGACGGACCTGCTGGACACTGTCAGCTCAGCAGCACCGCAGACTGCTACAGTAAGCTACTATACTATAGTAGTATGTACAAAGAAGAAAGAAAAAAAAAAACCACGGGTAGGTGGTATACAATTATGGATGGTCTGCCGAGTGCCGACACAGAGGTAGCTACAGCCGTGGACTACCGTACTGTGTCTGCTGCTAATATAGACTGGATGATTGATAATGAGATGAAATCAATATATATATATGTATGTATATATAATATCACTAGTACTGCAGCCGGACAGGTAGATAATATATTTATTAGGTAATGATGACTGATGACGGACCTGCTGGACACTGTCAGCTCAGCAGCACCGCAGACTGCTACAGTAAGCTACTATACTATAGTAGTATGTACAAAGAAGAAAGAAAAAAAAAAACACGGGTAGGTGGTATACAATTATGGATGGACTGCCGAGTGCCGACACAGAGGTAGCTACAGCCGTGGACTAACGTACTGTGTCTGCTGCTAATATAGACTGGATGATTGATAATGAGATGAAATCAATATATATATATATGTATGTATATATAATATCACTAGTACTGCAGCCGGACAGGTAGATAATATATTTATTAGGTAATGATGACTGATGACGGACCTGCTGGACACTGTCAGCTCAGCAGCACCGCAGACTGCTACAGTAAGCTACTATACTATACTAGTAGTATGTACAAAGAAGAAAGAAAAGAAAAAAACCACGGGTAGGTGGTATACAATTATGGATGGACTGCCGAGTGCCGACACAGAGGTAGCTACAGCCGTGGACTAACGTACTGTGTCTGCTGCTAATATAGACTGGATGATTGATAATGAGATGAAATCAATATATATATATGTATGTATATATAATATCACTAGTACTGCAGCCGGACAGGTAGATAATATATTTATTAGGTAATGATGACTGATGACGGACCTGCTGGACACTGTCAGCTCAGCAGCACCGCAGACTGCTACAGTAAGCTACTATACTATAGTAGTATGTACAAAGAAGAAAGAAAAAAAAAAACCACGGGTAGGTGGTATACAATTATGGATGGACTGCCGAGTGCCGACACAGAGGTAGCTACAGCCGTGGACTAACGTACTGTGTCTGCTGCTAATATAGACTGGATGATTGATAATGAGATGAAATCAATATATATATATGTATGTATATATAATATCACTAGTACTGCAGCCGGACAGGTAGATAATATATTTATTAGGTAATGATGACTGATGACGGACCTGCTGGACACTGTCAGCTCAGCAGCACCGCAGACTGCTACAGTAAGCTACTATACTCTATAGTAGTATGTACAAAGAAGAAAGAAAAAAAAAAAACCACGGGTAGGTGGTATACAATTATGGATGGACTGCCGAGTGCCGACACAGAGGTAGCTACAGCCGTGGACTAACGTACTGTGTCTGCTGCTAATATAGAGTCTAGACTGGATGATAAATTATTGATAATGAGATGAAATCAATATAATATCACTAGTACTGCAGCCGGACAGGTACTATATATATTTATTATGTAATGACTGATGACGGACCTGCTGGACACTGTCAGGTCAGCACAGCACCGCAGACTGCTACAGTAAGCTACTATAGTAGTATGTATAAAGAAGAATGAAAAAAAAAAAAACCACGGGTAGGTGGTATACAATATTATATATATATATATATATATATTATATACAATTTTATATATATATATATATATATATATATTAAACTGGTGGTGATTGATTATTAAACTGGTGGTCACTTCAGGTCACGTTGCAACTTGCAACTAGTACTCCGAGGCCTAAGCAGACAATCACAAAATATATTATTATACTAGTGGTCAGTGTGGTCACAACAATGGCAGTGTGGCACTGACTCTGGCAGCAAAAGTGTGCACTGTACGTTATATGTACTCCTGAGTCCTGCTCTCAGACTCTAACTGCTCCCCACTGTCAGTGTCTCCCCCACAAGTCAGATAATACACTTACAGTCACACTATCTATTATCTAATCTAGTATAAAATATCACTTCAGCAGCAAGTAGTATAGTAGTATACAGTATAGTAGTACTCCTCCTAATAATGCTCCCCAAAATACTGTGTCTCTCTCTTCTCTAAACGGAGAGGACGCCAGCCACGTCCTCTCCCTATGACTCTCAATGCACGTGTGAAAATGGCGGCGACGCGCGGCTCCTTATATAGAATCCGAGTCTCGCGATAGAATCCGAGCCTCGCGAGAATCCGACAGCGTGATGATGACGTTCGGGCGCGCTCGGGTTAGCCGAGCAAGGCGGGAAGATCCGAGCCTGCTCGGACCCGTGTAAAAAACCTGAAGTTCGGGCGGGTTCGGATTCAGAGGAACCGAACCCGCTCATCTCTAGTTTATAGTGACGCAGGGGAGAGGCAGTGGATGAAGGAAACATAGTGGGAGACGGAGAGGCAGTGGGTGACAGAGAGAGGGTGACAGTGAGAGGCAGAGTGGGTAACACCGGGGAAAGGGTGACGAGGAAAAAGTGGGTGATGCCAGGGGGAGGTGGCAGTGGGTAACAAGGAGAGGGGGACAGGGAGAGGCAGTGGGTACCTAAGGTCTCTGTAGGAGTAAGAGGGAGTAGTGAGACATTTGTAGTGAGGTTTACAGAGGCATGAAGGGAAAGATTCACTGGGGAAACAAACATTATAGCACACGGTATGAGCCGAAATTCACATTATAGCACACGGTATGAGCCGAAATTCACATTATAGCACACGGTATGAGCCAAAATTCACATTATGCCACTGAGGAGTGAAAACGCTGTCACCACCATGTGCTACCTCTCAAGCAACCCCACCATGCAAGAAGAACATCCTGAGAGGAGCTGCTACCTCTGCCAGCAGCCAGCCTCTAAATGGTGATGGGTGCCATTTTATCAAGAAACCCTGAGCTTGTTGTTTCTTTGTGTCATAACCAGCCAAGGCTATACCATACCACTGGCTACTTATTTTTAGTGGGATGAAGACACATTTTTTATTAATGTATTTTATATTTTAAACCTGCCTTGACAGTTGCATTAAATCTACACACACTGTATACAGGTGAAACTCAGAAAATTAGAATATTAGAATATCGTGCAAAAGTTCTTTTATTTCAGTAACTCAACTTAAAAGGTGAAACTAATATATTATATAGACTCATTACATGCAAAGTGAGATATGTCTAGCCTTTATTTGTTATAAATTTGATGATTGTGACTTACAGCTTGAGAAAACCCCAAATCCCAAATCTCAGAAAATTAGAATATTACATAAAATCAATTAAAAAAGGATTTTAAATACAGAAATGTCGGCCCTCTAAAAGTATAATCATGCATTTGTACTCATTTGTACTCAGTACTTTGGGCACCTTGTGCATGAATTACTGTCTCAATGCGGCGTGGCATGAACTCTATCAGCCTGTGGCACTGCTGAAGTGTTATGGAAGACAAGGATGCTTCAGTAGCAGACTTCAGCTCTTTGCATTGTTCGGTCTCATGTTTCTCTTGGCAATGCACCATAGATTCATCAAAATTATAACAAATAAAGGATAGAAATATCGCACTTTGCATGTATTGAGTCTATATAATATATTAGTTTCACCTTTTAAGTTGAATTACTGAAATAAATGAACTTTTGCACGATGATCTAATTTTCTGAGTTTCACCTGTATATTTAATTTACAGCAATATAGAACCCAAAACTTTAAAGCATATTTCAAATATGACCATAAATTTACAACATAATTGAATTTAAAGCTCATCATTGCTTGAAAGGCAAAGTCAATAAAAAAAGGAATTTTAACTTAAAATAAAAGACTTGGGTGCCATTTTATCAAGAAACCCTGAGCTTGTTGTTTCTTTGTGTCATAACCAGCCAAGGCTATACCATACCACTGGCTACTTATTTTTAGTGGGATGAAGACACATTTTTTATTAATGTATTTTATATTTTAAACCTGCCTTGACAGTTGCATTAAATCTACACACACTGTATACAGGTGAAACTCAGAAAATTAGAATATTAGAATATCGTGCAAAAGTTCTTTTATTTCAGTAACTCAACTTAAAAGGTGAAACTAATATATTATATAGACTCATTACATGCAAAGTGAGATATGTCTAGCCTTTATTTGTTATAAATTTGATGATTGTGACTTACAGCTTGAGAAAACCCCAAATCCCAAATCTCAGAAAATTAGAATATTACATAAAATCAATTAAAAAAGGATTTTAAATACAGAAATGTCGGCCCTCTAAAAAGTATAATCATGCATTTGTACTCAGTACTTTGGGCACCTTGTGCATGAATTACTGTCTCAATGCGGCGTGGCATGAACTCTATCAGCCTGTGGCACTGCTGAAGTGTTATGGAAGACAAGGATGCTTCAGTAGCAGACTTCAGCTCTGTGCATTGTTCGGTCTCATGTTTCTCTTGGCAATGCACCATAGATTCATCAAAATTATAACAAATAAAGGATAGAAATATCGCACTTTGCATGTATTGAGTCTATATAATATATTAGTTTCACCTTTTAAGTTGAATTACTGAAATAAATGAACTTTTGCACGATGATCTAATTTTCTGAGTTTCACCTGTATATTTAATTTACAGCAATATAGAACCCAAAACTTTAAAGCATATTTCAAATATGACCATAAATTTACAACATAATTGAATTTAAAGCTCATCATTGCTTGAAAGGCAAAGTCAATAAAAAAAGGAATTTTAACTTAAAATAAAAGACTTTGCTGACTTTTGATGCAGTCTATCTAACTAATGCTAGGTTATCTTCTTCTATTTTGTAATTCTTTGCTTGAACAATTTTCTAGTGAAGGGGATCTAGCCCTTACCACATAACGTTATCTATCCATTGTGATCGGGTTTAACCTGAATTTCTCATATGTAAGTTTTTCTGCTAAATTGAAAATGCTGTTGTCTGTGTAGCCCCTTTTTACCAAAGGTACTGTAATATGTGTAAGGGTTAAGCTGTTACATAGTTTTCCCACCCAAGTTTTATTAATGTTGTATATGTATATAACAACTGGCGGAAGCACTTAGCTTCCCGACGAACGGGATCCCGGCGGTCGATATACCGACGCTGGGATCCCGAGGAAGGACCCCGCATCCTGACAGCGGGACAGGGGAGGGAGGTTAGGTTTAGGCTTAGGGTGCAGGCATGGGAAGCTTATGGTTAGAGACCGGGACAGAAGGGTTAGGCACAAAGAAGGGGAGGGTTAGGCACCACCGGGAAGGGTTAGGCACCCACAAGGTTATTTTAGTATTTGAGTAATTATTTTGTGTCCTTCTCTAGGTGTTAGTTACCTTTGCTCCACTTCTCCTAAGCATACACATAGAAGCTGCTTAATTATTAAAGTACAGTAGATTTCTGTTAAGCCGTGTTTTAGATATGAATCTCAGGGGTCTATTTACTAAGCCTTGGATGAAGATAAAGTACCAGCTCCTAACTGCCTATGAATATAGGGATAATTAAGTTCGGACTCCTGCAGAAAAGGGCTGCTGCTGCGGAGTATCTACAGTATATGTTACTATTGTGTCTGTCGGAGAGGCACTGTGATTCTACAGACCTCTCCTGATGCATTTGACTATTTGTTAAGTCTTTAGAGATGCACCTGCAGTTCAGCCTGTTTCCTCCCACTGGTAGTAATTAGCACTCCAGCACAAATATTCTCTATTGACTGGGGCTGAATGCTTCTACATTCAGCACTGCCCCTTAGAGCTGCATCAGTCACTCCCCCTAGCTGCTGGAGGCAGGTGGAGCTAAGAAGGGACAGACATCTCAATTGTGTCAGACAGACAGCTGGCATGGAGGCTGGGCTGCTGTGAGTGACAAGTGGCTAATCGCAGGTCCTCAACTGGTAATCACACTCTGGAATGTGCCGCTGATGATACTCACCCATCTTGAGTGGTGACACAATCAGGAACTGATGGTGCAGGCTCTGCTATTCAAGATAGAAGACCTCCGTCCTTCTCTTTTCTAACAGGACAAATCAGCTCCTCTCTCCAGGTGTCACCAATGTTTGTCAAATGTATATGTGCAGTGTGCAGCACTAAAGTCCACTGCCACCAGGGATAAGAAGAAACAGGATAGACACTTTCTGGTCACAATAGACATTAACGAATATACTTACATGTCACTACGTATAATATATACAGTATATTTAATGTGACAAAACTGTTTAATACTCTTCTTTTAACCTAGGGATACCTCTGCATAATGATGCCTTTGTTGGCAGGTGATACAGACAGAATTATATTATGTGAAACATCACTATTTTGAACAATACATTTTTGGGTTTACTGCAACTTTTCCATAGTACCGTCCTTTTCACTTTTCTGTGTCATTATCTTGGTCTGGAACCAGGAGTGACATTTGTGGTTTCTTCGTGAGTACCTATTTTATTTGTAACTGATATATATTTGGAAAAAACATAAATTTGTAAATAAAAATCAATGACCCATTGTGTATGAGGAATATGAGCAATGTATGCACACATGGTAAATATAGGTTACTAGAACTGAAAAAAAAAAGAAGGGCAGGGACTGGCGAAGTGGGACACGCACATAAAATGAAAAACTGGAAGCACGACATATAGCTTATAGATCTGCAGAACTAATAGAATATAGAGTACAATGGATGTCCCCAACAGCACAGTAAACATTTAATCAGCATTAGTGATGTATTTTTTCTGCTGCGGGGTACACTGGGCTCCACAAGGAATAACATCGGAGTGTAGAGTAGGATCTTGATCCGAGGCACCAACAGGCTCAAAGCTTTAGACTGTTTACAAGATGCACAGGGCCGCCTCTTCTATAACCCCGCCTCCATGCCAGTGAGCTCAGTTTGTAGTTGGTGCCTACAGTAGCAGGTCACTTAACAGGAGGCTGCTTCAGGCAGGGTAGTCTTAGCTTTAACTTTAAAGAAAAGAAGATGATTTAATAAGGGCTGCAGCAGGCTGTGTCTGATAGACGTCTCTGCTGCCGCTCCATTACCCCCAGCCGCGCTGTATACTCCCGCGCCGCGGTTGCCTGGTAACTACAGCGGAGGCGCCGGCTTCTTCCTCTCTCTGTACGTGAGTCACACACACGCCGCCGTCTCCCAGATCGCGGGGCCGCTGACAAGGGGGAGGTAAGGGGCTTCTGTGCCGCACTTTGCACTGCAATCCCGCGCGGCCGTAGGAGACACAGATTACTGGCCCGATGTTCCACTAGCCACCTGGGTGATTCTGTATGGGCACAGGTCAGGGGGGACGTTGTACCATTACCCACCCCCCCTCCCCGCTCTTTTTACTCCCGCATGCCCGGTGGGGATGCCAGCAGGGGGAGCATGCCGGACCTGAGGCCCCTCCCCCCGGCCCCAGGGTGCCAATTCTGCAATGTTACCGCCCTGGAGCTGCTTCCTTCTCCCTCACTCCCGGTCAGCAGCCATTACAAACAGAGCCTTGCTGTTCCTGGGATTGCTGGGGCAAATCCTCCTCTGTGGAACCGCCTGACTGCCAGTGCTGTGCTTCCTATAGGACACTTGAGTATTCTACCTGTCACTGCGACTGTTAGTTAAGAAAGAGTGCATACTGTCAGGGTTGTGTGGTACAAACACCCTGTGATATACATCCAGTGCCTACTGCGTTTGTTATATCTATTGTTATCACATATAGCTAATTTAGAGATGTGCACCGGAAATTTTTCGGGTTTTGTGTTTTGGTTTTGGGTTCGGTTCCGCGGCCGTGTTTTGGGTTCGAACGCGTTTTGGCAAAACCTCACCGAATTTTTTTTGTCGGATTCGGGTGTGTTTTGGATTCGGGTGTTTTTTTCAAAAAACCCTAAAAAACAGCTTAAATCATAGAATTTGGGGGTCATTTTGATCCCAAAGTATTATTAACCTCAATAACCATAATTTCCACTCATTTTCAGTCTATTCTGAACACCTCACACCTCACAATATTATTTTTAGTCCTAAAATTTGCACCGAGGTCGCTGGATGACTAAGCTCAGCGACCCAAGTGGCCGACACAAACACCTGGCCCATCTAGGAGTGGCACTGCAGTGTCACGCAGGATGGCCCTTCCAAAAAACACTCCCCAAACAGCACATGACGCAAAGATAAAAAGAGGCGCAATGAGGTAGCTGTGTGACTAAGCTCAGCGACCCAAGTGGCCAACACAAACACCTGGCCCATCTAGGAGTGGCACTGCAGTGTCAGGCAGGATGGCCCTTCCAAAAAATACTCCCCAAACAGCACATGACGCAAAGAAAAAAAGAGGCGCAATGAGGTAGCTGTGTGAGTAAGCTAAGCGAACCTAGTGGCCGACACAAACACCTGGCCCATCTAGGAGTGGCACTGCAGTGTCACGCAGGCTGGCCCTTCCAAAAAACACTCCCCAAACAGCACATGACGCAAAGAAAAATGAAAGAAAAAAGAGGTGCAAGATGGAATTGTCCTTGGGCCCTCCTACCCACCCTTATGTTGTATAAACAGGACATGCACACTTTAACCAACCCATCATTTCAGTGACAGGGTCTGCCACACGACTGTGACTGAAATGACGGGTTGGTTTGGACCCCCACCAAAAAAGAAGCAATTAATCTCTCCTTGCACAAACTGGCTCTACAGAGGCAAGATGTCCACCTCATCATCATCCTCCGATTCATCACCGTGTACATCCCCCTCCTCACAGATTATCAATTCGTCCCCACTGAAATCCACCATCACAGCTCCCTGTGTACTTTGTGGAGGCAATTGCTGCTGGTGAATGTCTCCATGGAGGAATTGATTATAATTCATTTTAATGAACATCATCTTCTCCACATTTTCTGGAAGTAACCTCGTACGCCGATTGCTGACAAGGTGAGCGGCGGCACTAAACACTCTTTCGGAGTACACACTTGTGGGAGGGCAACTTAGGTAGAATAAAGCCAGTTTGTGCAAGGGCCTCCAAATTGCCTCTTTTTCCTGCCAGTATACGTACGGACTGTCTGACGTGCCTACTTGGATGCGGTCACTCATATAATCCTCCACCATTCTTTCAATGGGGAGAGAATCATATGCAGTGACAGTAGACGACATGTCCGTAATCGTTGGCAGGTCCTTCAGTCCGGACCAGATGTCAGCATCAGCAGTCGCTCCAGACTACCCTGCATCACCGCCAGCGGGTGGGCTCGGAATTCTGAGCCTTTTCCTCGCACCCCCAGTTGCGGGAGAATGTGAAGGAGGAGATGTTGACAGGTCGCGTTCCGCTTGACTTGACAATTTTCTCACAAGCAGTTCTTTGAACCCCTGCAGACTTGTGTCTGCCGGAAAGAGAGATCCAAGGTAGGTTTTAAATCTAGGATCGAGCATGGTGGCCAAAATGTAGTGCTCTGATTTCAACAGATTGACCACCCGTGAATCCTTGTTAAGCGAATTAAGGGCTCCATCCACAAGTCCCACATGCCTAGCGGAATCGCTCTGTGTTAGCTCCTCCTTCAATGTCTCCAGCTTCTTCTGCAAAAGCCTGATGAGGGGAATGACCTGACTCAGGCTGGCAGTGTCTGAACTGACTTCACGTGTGGCAAGTTCAAAAGGTTGCAGAACCTTGCACAACGTTGAAATCATTCTCCACTGCGTTTGAGACAGGTGCATTCCACCTCCTATATCGTGCTCAGTTGTATAGGCTTGAATGGCCTTTTGCTGCTCCTCCAACCTCTGAAGCATATAGAGGGTTGAATTCCACCTCGTTACCACTTCTTGCTTCAGATGATGGCAGGGCAGGTTCAGGCGTTTTTGGTGGTGCTCCAGTCTTCTGTACGTGGTGCCTGTATGCCGAAAGTGTCCCGCAATTCTTCTGACCACCGACAGCATCTCTTGCACGCCCCTCTCGTTTTTTAAATAATTCTGCACCACCAAATTCAAGGTATGTGCAAAACATGGGATGTGCTGGAATTTGCCCATATTTAATGCACACACAATATTGCTGGCGTTGTCCGATGCCACAAATCCACAGGAGAGTCCAATTGGGGTAAGCCATTCTGCGATGATCTTCCTCAGTTGCCGTAAGAGGTTTTTAGCTGTGTGCGTATTCTGGAAAGCGGTGATACAAAGCGTAGCCTGCCTAGGAAAGAGTTGGCGTTTGCGAGATGCTGCTACTGGTGCCGCCTCTGCTGTTCTTGCGGCGGGAGTCCATACATCTACCCAGTGGGCTGTCACAGTCATATAGTCCTGAGTCTGCCCTGCTCCACTTGTCCACATGTCCGTGGTTAAGTGGACATTGGGTACAACTGCATTTTTAGGACACTGGTGAGTCTTTTTCTGAGGTCTGTGTACATTTTCGGTATCGCCTGCCTAGAGAAATGGAACCTAGATGGTATTTGGTACCGGGGACACAGTACCTTAAACAAGTCTATAGTTGGCTCTGCAGTAATGATGGATACCGGAACCACGTTTCTCACCGCCCAGGATGCCAAGGCCTCAGTTATCCGCTTTGCAGCAGGATGACTGCTGTGATATTTCATCTTCCTCGCAAAGGACTGTTGGACAGTCAATTGCTTGGTGGAAGTAGTAAAAGTGGTCTTACGACTTCCCCTCTGGGATGACCATCGACTCCCAGCAGCAACAACAGCAGCGCCAGCAGCAGTAGGCGTTACACGCAAGGATGCATCGGAGGAATCCCAGGCAGGAGAGGACTCGTCAGAATTGCCAGTGACATGGCCTGCAGGACTATTGGCATTCCTGGGGAAGGAGGAAATTGACACTGAGGGAGTTGGTGGGGTGGTTTGCGTGAGCTTGGTTACAAGAGGAAGGGATTTACTGGTCAGTGGACTGCTTCCGCTGTCGCCCAAAGTTTTTGAACTTGTCACTGACTTATGATGAATGCGCTGCAGGTGACGTATAAGGGAGGATGTTCCGAGGTGGTTAACGTCCTTACCCCTACTTATTACAGCTTGACAAAGGCAACACACGGCTTGACAAATGTTGTCCGCATTTCTGTTGAAATACTTCCACACCGAAGAGCTGATTTTTTTGGTATTTTCACCAGGCATGTCAATGGCCATATTCCTCCCACGGACAACAGGTGTCTCCCCGGGTGCCTGACTTAAACAAACCACCTCACCATCAGAATCCTCCTGGTCAATTTCCTCCCCAGCGCCAGCAACACCCATATCCTCCTCATCCTGGTGTACTTCAACACTGACATCTTCAATCTGACTATCAGGAACTGGACTGTGGGTGCTCCTTCCAGCACTTGCAGGGGGCGTGCAAATGGTGGAAGGCGCATGCTCTTCACGTCCAGTGTTGGGAAGGTCAGGCATCGCAACCGACACAATTGGACTCTCCTTGTGGATTTGTGATTTCGAAGAACGCACAGTTCTTTGCTGTGCTTTTGCCAGCTTAAGTCTTTTCATTTTTCTAGCGAGAGGCTGAGTGCTTCCATCCTCATGTGAAGCTGAACCACTAGCCATGAACATAGGCCAGGGCCTCAGCCGTTCCTTGCCACTCCGTGTGGTAAATGGCATATTGGCAAGTTTACGCTTCTCCTCCGACGATTTTATTTTAGATTTTTGAGTCCTTTTTTTACTGATATTTGGTGTTTTGGATTTTACATGCTCTGTACTATGACATTGGGCATCGGCCTTGGCAGACGACGTTGATGGCATTTCATCGTCTCGGCCATGACTAGTGGCAGCAGCTTCAGCACGAGGTGGAAGTCGATCTTGAGCTTTCCCTATTTTTGGAACCTCAACATTTTTGTTCTCCATATTTTAATAGGCACAACTAAAAGGCACCTCAGGTAAACAATGGAGATGGATGGATACTAGTATACTTATGGATGACGAGTGACTGCCGACACAGAGGTAGCTACAGCCGTGGACTACCGTACTGCGTCTGCTAGTATAGACTGGATGATAATGATATAAAAAATATATATATATCACTACTGCAGGACAGGTATATATTATATAATGACGGACCTGCTGGACACTGTCAGCAGCAGACTCCTAAACTACTAGTATGAAGAAGATAGAAAAAAAAAAAACCACCACAGGTAGGTATACAATTATGGACGAGCACTGCCGACACAGAGGTAGCTACAGCCGTGGACTACCGTACTGCGTCTGCTAGTATAGACTGGATGATAATGATATAAAATATATATATATATATCACTACTGCAGGACAGGTATATATTATATAATGACGGACCTGCTGGACACTGTCAGCAGCAGACTCCTAAACTACTAGTATGAAGAAGATATAAAAAAAAACCCACCACAGGTAGGTATACAATTATGGACGAGCACTGCCGACACAGAGGTAGCTACAGCCGTGGACTACCGTACTGCGTCTGCTAGTATAGACTGGATGATAATGATATAAAAAATCTATATATATCACTACTGCAGGACAGGTATATATTATATAATGACGGACCTGCTGGACACTGTCAGCAGCAGACTCCTAAACTACTAGTATGAAGAAGATAGAAAAAAAAAAAACCACCACAGGTAGGTATACAATTATGGACGAGCACTGCCGACACAGAGGTAGCTACAGCCGTGGACTACCGTACTGCGTCTGCTAGTATAGACTGGATGATAATGATATAAAAAATATATATATATCACTACTGCAGGACAGGTATATATTATATAATGACGGACCTGCTGGACACTGTCAGCAGCAGACTCCTAAACTACTAGTATGAAGAAGATAGAAAAAAAAAAACCACCACAGGTAGGTATACAATTATGGACGAGCACTGCCGACACAGAGGTAGCTACAGCCGTGGACTACCGTACTGCATCTGCTAGTATAGACTGGATGATAATGATATAAAAAATATATATATATCACTACTGCAGGACAGGTATATATTATATAATGACGGACCTGCTGGACACTGTCAGCAGCAGACTCCTAAACTACTAGTATGAAGAAGATAGAAAAAAAAAACCCACCACAGGTAGGTATACAATTATGGACGAGCACTGCTGACACAGAGGTAGCTACAGCCGTGGACTACCGTACTGCGTCTGCTAGTATAGACTGGATGATAATGATATAAAAAATATATATATATCACTACTGCAGGACAGGTATATATTATATAATGACGGACCTGCTGGACACTGTCAGCAGCAGACTCCTAAACTACTAGTATGAAGAAGATAGAAAAAAAAAAACCACAGGTAGGTATACAATTATGGACGAGCACTGCCGACACAGAGGTAGCTACAGCCGTGGACTACCGTACTGCGTCTGCTAGTATAGACTGGATGATAATGATATAAAAAAATATATATATATCACTACTGCAGGACAGGTATATATTATATAATGACGGACCTGCTGGACACTGTCAGCAGCAGACTCCTAAACTACTAGTATGAAGAAGATAGAAAAAAAAAAAAACCACCACAGGTAGGTATACAATTATGGACGAGCACTGCCGACACAGAGGTAGCTACAGCCGTGGACTACCGTACTGCGTCTGCTAGTATAGACTGGATGATAATGATATAAAAAATATATATATATATCACTACTGCAGGACAGGTATATATTATATAATGACGGACCTGCTGGACACTGTCAGCAGCAGACTCCTAAACTACTAGTATGAAGAAGATAGAAAAAAAAAAACCACCACAGGTAGGTATACAATTATGGACGAGCACTGCCTACACAGAGGTAGCTACAGCCGTGGACTACCGTACTGCGTCTGCTAGTATAGACTGGATGATAATGATATAAAAAATATATATATCACTACTGCAGGACAGGTATATATTATATAATGACGGACCTGCTGGACACTGTCAGCAGCAGACTCCTAAACTACTAGTATGAAGAAGATAGAAAAAAAACCCACCACAGGTAGGTATACAATTATGGACGAGCACTGCCGACACAGAGGTAGCTACAGCCGTGGACTACCGTACTGCGTCTGCTAGTATAGACTGGATGATAATGATATAAAAATATATATATATATCACTACTGCAGGACAGGTATATATTATATAATGACGGACCTGCTGGACACTGTCAGCAGCAGACTCCTAAACTACTAGTATGAAGAAGATAGAAAAAAAAAACCCACCACAGGTAGGTATACAATTATGGACGAGCACTGCCGACACAGAGGTAGCTACAGCCGTGGACTACCGTACTGCGTCTGCTAGTATAGACTGGATGATAATGATATAAAAAATATATATATATCACTACTGCAGGACAGGTATATATTATATAATGACGGACCTGCTGGACACTGTCAGCAGCAGACTCCTAAACTACTAGTATGAAGAAGATAGAAAAAAAAAAACCACCACAGGTAGGTATACAATTATGGACGAGCACTGCCGACACAGAGGTAGCTACAGCCGTGGACTACCGTACTGTGTCTGCTAGTATAGACTGGATGATAATGATATAAAAAATATATATATATCACTACTGCAGGACAGGTATATATTATATAATGACGGACCTGCTGGACACTGTCAGCAGCAGACTCCTAAACTACTAGTATGAAGAAGATAGAAAAAAAAAAACCACCACAGGTAGGTATACAATTATGGACGAGCACTGCCGACACAGAGGTAGCTACAGCCGTGGACTACCGTACTGCGTCTGCTAGTATAGACTGGATGATAATGATATAAAAAATATATATATATATCACTACTGCAGGTATATATTATAATATAATGAATGACGGACCTGCTGGACAATGTCTGTCAGCAGAATGCGTTTATAGAATAAAAAAAAAAAAACACCACACGAGTGTTTAACTTTTTCAGGCAGACAATATACTGGTGGTCACTGGTCAGTCACACTGGCAGCAAAAGTGTGCACTGTTATGTACTCCTGCTATAACTGCTCCCCAGTCTCCCCCACAATTAAGCTGTGTGAGCAGTGAGCACTCAGCACAGTCAGATATACATAGATGATATTATCATATCACTACTGCAGGTATATATTATAATATAATGAATGACGGACCTGCTGGACACTGTCTGTCAGCAGAATGCGTTTATAGAATTAAAAAAAAAAAACACCACACGAGTGTTTAACTTTTTCAGGCAGACAATATACTGGTGGTCACTGGTCAGTCACACTGGCAGCAAAAGTGTGCACTGTTATGTACTCCTGCTATAACTGCTCCCCAGTCTCCCCCACAATTAAGCTGTGTGAGCAGTGAGCACTCAGCACAGTCAGATATACATAGATGATATTATCATGCAGCACACTGAGGCTGAGCACAGATATGGTATGTGACTGTGTATCGTTTTTTTTTCAGGCAGAGAACGGATTTTAAATAATAAATAAAACTGGTGGTCACTAGTATAACTATCAGCAAAACTCTGCACTCTCTGAGTACTCCTAATGCTCCCCAAAATTACTAAAATGAAATTACTAAATCAAGTGTCTCACTCTCTATCTAAACGGAGAGGACGCCAGCCACGTCCTCTCCCTATCAATCTCAATGCACGTGTGAAAATGGCGGCGACGCACGGCTCCTTATATAGAATCCGAGTCTCGCGATAGAATACGAGCCTCGCGAGAATCCGACAGCGGGATGATGACGTTCGGGCGCGCTCGGGTTAGCCGAGCAAGGCGGGAAGATCCGAGTCTGCCTCGGACCCGTGTAAAAAGGCTGAAGTTCGGGGGGGTTCGGATTCCGAGGAACCGAACCCGCTCATCTCTACTAGCTATACTGAGTATTACTTTGTATTGCTAGTCCAGTGCAGTTTATGGTACATAATTTCTGCATGGTACGTTTGTGACTATATACGTGTGTGTGCATGTAGCTGCTGTGTGGTTGCCTTACTGCAGGGTATTTTACTCAGCATGCTATTCCTATATTACTATACCTGTTGGGGCCAAGTGTTTCAGGTTTTCTCTGATGATAATATAGGATTGTTTCACAAGATATGCTACTGGAGTATTTGTTACTTGTGAATTATAGTCAGTGTCACCATATGTTCTATTCCTATTGAACCCTCGGTCTGTGCCAGCTTCAGCTGTTTCTCTGAGAGTTGTTCTTAGGTATAGTGCTGCTACAAAAAAAAAAAAAAAATGTTGTACCGGGATGCCCATTACTGTGTGCATTGTTATGTCTGCTACACGTGGCAACGACGTTGGGGCGTCACCCACACTGTGTGTTTGTGAGGACACTGACGGAATGGAGGATAATTTAGCAGCTGAGAGTTCATGTTCAGGGGCTTCCTTGCCCCCCAGTGGGTCAGTAGCACTCGGTGCATCACAAGAACCACCTTGGGCTACATTTTCCACATTGTTAAACACGCTTGTAACTAAATTGACGCCCCCTGTGGGACCTCCTGTGCCGCTACCACAGATTATGGTCCCCGCTGTGAACCCGCCATGGGCGGATCAGCTTTCCACTCAGTTACAGCATTTGAGCCGATCCATGTCCAACTCTAAGAGTCACTCTCGCCCGCATAAGACTAAGTCGTCTTCTAAAAGGGCCATTACCTCCTCCCAATCCGTGGCCTTAACTGACACTCCTCCGAGGAGGACGGTGCTTATACTGACCCCTCGGACACTGACGTTTCAGATTGGGAGGGGAAATCGTCCATGGATGTCTCGGATTTGATTGACGCGATATGGCTCATTCTTCAGGTGGCTGATGATTCTGAGCCTGAGACTGTCTCCAAGAAACCTGATAGGTTTAAGAGTAAGAAGGTGGTTAAGCAGGTTCTACCCTACTGTAAACACCTGATTGACATACGTCAGGAATTCTGGGAAAATCCGGGGACAAAGTTTACACCAAATAAGAGACTGTTGGCTCGCTATCCTCTCTCTGTGGAGGTGTGTAAAAATTGGGAAACCCCTCCGCCTGTAGATTCTCATGTGGCGCGTATGGTTGTTTCCTCTACCCTGCCAGTAACTACCGTCTCCTCTCTGAAGGAACCGATAGATCGTCGGGTGGAGGACTGTTTAAAAGCGATTTATACCCTTTCTGGGGCTGTACAAAGGCTAACTATTGCAGCGACTTGGGCTGTTGAAGCTGTTGAAGCGTGGGCTCAGGAACTCGAGGCGGAACTGCCTTCTGATGCATCTGAGCATGCTCGACAATGTCTCTAATATATTGCCACAGCTTCTCTGTACTTTAAGGAGGCGGCCTCCGATGCCGGGGTGCTCGCGGCCAAGGCTGCTACTGCGTCCGTTTTGGCCAGACGTATCCTTTGGTTGAGATCCTGGTCGGTGCATTTGGATTCCAGAAAGACCCTGAAGGTACTTCCTTTCAAGGGAGACATTCTCTTTGGAGAAGACCTCAATAAGATTGTGGCTGATCTGGCTACTGCTAAAACAGCTTGCCTACCTAGTATGGCTCCTTCAGCACAGAAGGCTAAAAGTACTTTCCCTCGTCCCTTTTGTACTCCAGGTAAGGCAAAAGGTCAGGCGTACCCAAAGCCAGCCCCTACTTCCAGGTCTGCCAAGCCCAGACCGAAGCGTGCTTGGGCCGCCCGTCAGCCAGCTTCAAAAACTGATAAGCCGACTGCATGACGGGCGGGCCTCCCTCTGGGGGATCCCAGGGTGGGGGGCCGACTTCTAGGTTTTACCCAGTTATGGTTGAAGACCACTTCGGAATACCTGGGTGAGGGAAGTCGTTGCTCGAGGTTACGCCATACCCTTCAAGAATCGCCCCCCTTATCGATTTTGCCTAACAGATGTGCCTCTGGATCCGGCAAAAGCAAACACGTTGCACTCAGTGGTACATTCCCTCCTGTCCACAGGAGTGGTGGTACAGGTGCCTCTGGCTCAGAGGGGCGAGGGGTTCTATTCACCACTGTTTCTAGTCACGAAACCAAACGGGTCCTCGTGGCCCATTTTCAATCTGAAGTCCTTGAACAAGCATGTGCGAATTTCCAAGTTCCGTATGGAAACGCTGCACTCTATTATTCTGGCCATGGAGCCTGGGGACTATATGGTCTCCCTGGACATACAGGATGCCTACCTACATATTCCTATTGTGGTATCTCATCAGCAGTACCTGCAGTTTGCAGTGGGCAACCTTCATTACGAATTTCAGGCGTTACCTTTGGTTTGACAATGACTCTGCATGTCTTCACCAAGGTTGTGGCGGTCATGACGGCCACACTACGCCGTCCTGGCGAGTTCCCCAGAACTTCTCCTGTGTCCTCTCGATTTGACAATCCAGTGCATGCAAGCCCACGGATGGCTGATCAACTGGAAGAAATCCTCCCTGGTTCCGGCTTGGAGCATGTTTCACCTGGGAGCGTTATTGGACACCCACAACCAGCAGTTGTTCCTGTCTCAGGAGAAAGTCCTGAACTTCAGGACAAGATCCGATGCTTCCTATCCCGTCCACAAGTGTCGATCCATTCGGCGATGCAAGTGCTAGGTCTCATGGTGTCGGCTTTCAACATGGTGGAGTATGCTCAATTCCATTCTCGCCCTCTGCAGAAGTTGATTCTGTCCAAGTGGGACAGCCTGCCTCACCAGATCAGATCTCACATGATCTCCCTTTCTCCGGAGGTCCATCTGTCCCTGAGTTGGTGGCTTCAGGACAATCGATTGAGCAGGGGCCGTCCCTTCTGGATATCCAACTGGGTCCTGCTGACAACGGATGCCAGTCTGAGAGGTTGGGGCGCAGTGTTGGAACAACAATCTTTCCAGGGTCGGTGGACCAAGGAGGAGTCTCTACTCCCGATAAACATTCTGGAACTGCGGGCAGTGTTCAATGCGTTGACAATGGCCCAGCATCTGATACAGAACAGACCTGTTCAAGTACAATCGGACAATGCCACCACAGTGGCGTACATCAATCATCAGGGCGGCACTCTAAGCCACATGGCAATGGGGGAAGTATCAAGGATTCTTCAGTGGGCAGAACGCCATCTGCCTGCCATTTCAGCAGTGTTCATTCCGGGCGTTCTGAACTGGGAGGTGGACTATCTCAGATGTGGACGCCGGAGATCTCCCAGAAGTGGGATCTCCCAGATGTGGACCTGATGGCGTCTCGACACAATCACAAGGTTCCGGTGTTCGGAGCACGGACAAGGGATCCTCAAGCAGCGTTCGTGGATGCTCTATCAATCCCGTGGAACTTTTGGCTGCCGTATGTGTTCCCTCCAGTGTCCCTCCTGCCCAGAGTATTACGGAAGTTCAAGCAAGAAAGAGGAAACCTACTTCTAGTCGCTCCAGCGTGGCCTAGGCGCCACTGGTTCTCCGATCTACAGGGCCTCTCGTTGGATCGTTCCCTTCTACTTTCACAACGACCAGACCTCCTCGTTCAGGGCCCTTGTGTTTACCAGGATTTGGCCCGTCTGGCTTTGACGGCATGGCTCTTGAAGCTTCCATCCTGAGGGCTAAGGCTTTTCTTGAGGCGCTCGTTCAAACTATGTTGAAGGCCCGTAAGCCGGCTTCTGCTCGGATATGCCATAGGGTCTGGAATGCTTACTTTACTTGGTGTGCGTCTCACAATCATGACATTTTCAAGTTTAGTACGGCCAAATTATTAGCCTTTCTACAACAAGGCCTGGATTTAGGTCTTTGTCTGGCCTCCCTCAAGTTTCACATCTCGGCCTTGTTGGTTTGGTTTCAGAGAAAGATCGCTACCCTACCTGATGTCCATACTTTCACTCAGGGTGTGCTGAGGATTCAGCCTCCTTATGTGCCACCTGTGGCCCCTTGGGATCTGTCGGTGGTTTTGGAGGCCTTACAAGAGTCTGCGTTTGAGCCTCTTACCTCTGCTGACCTTAAGGTGTTGTTTTTGATGGCTATTGCTTCAGCTAGAAGGGTCTCGGACTTGGGTGCCTTATCCTATAAGTCCCCCTATTTGATTTTTCACCGTGACCGGGCGGTTCTTCGGACACGCCCAGGTTATTTACCCAAGGTGGTGTCTTCTTTCCACCGTAACCAGGAGATTGTGGTTCCGGCCTTTAATTCTCCTGAGTTGTCTTCCAAAGAGCGGTCTTTGGATGTGGTACGGGCTCTCCATATCTATGTGAAGAGAACTTCCTCCATTAGGAAATCCCTTTCTCTTTTTGTGTTGTTTGGTCTTCACAAATGTGGCTGGCCTACTTCTAAGCAGACATTGGCCAGATGGATTAGAATGGTGATTGCACATGCTTATGTACAGGCCGGTCATCCGGTTCCTGCTACGATCACAGCCCATTCTACTCGGTCGGTTTGACCATCTTGGGTGGCCCACCGTGGTGCGACCCTTGAACAATTGTGCAAGGCGGCTACATGGTCCTCGGGGAACACGTTTATTAGGTTCTATGCCTTTGATACTGCCGCTTCCCAGGATGCTTCCTTTGGACGCCGGGTTCTTGTGCCCGCTACAGTGCGTCCCCTCCCATAAGGAACTGCTTTAGGACATCCCCAATGTTATTTCAGTGTACCCCGCAGCAGAAAACGAGATTTATGGTAAGAACTTACCATTGTTAAATCTCTTTCTGAGAGGTACACTGGGCTCCACAAGGCGCCCACCCTGATGCACTTAGCTGTTTTTGGTTGGTATTGGCATAGCCGCTGACACCCTCTCCTGCGGTGAGTGTGTGATGTGATTGGCTACGAGCGGTTGTCGTCTCTGGTACCTGCTACTGCATTGGGCTGGTTAACTAAACTGAGCTCACTGGCATGGAGGCGGGGTTATAGAGGAGGCGGCGCTGTACATCTTGGGGACAGTCTAAAGCTTTGAGCCTGTTGGTGCCTTGGATCAAGATCCTACTCTACACCCCAATGTTATTCCTTTGTGGAGCCCAGTGTACCTCGCAGAAAGAGATTTAACAACGGTAAGTTCTTACCATAAATCTCGTTATCCCCCTTGCCGACCCCCGTGTTTTAGTTTTGGTGTTGGATCTGTATTTGGTTTTGCCAAAACTGCCCTTGCGTGTTTTTTAACAAAAATCATGAAAACTGCTAAAATTACATAATTTGCGCCTGTTTTTGTTCCTACAGTTTATTGAATTTAATAACATTAATTTCCAATCATTTCCAGTCAATTTTGACCACCTCACAGCTCACAATATTGTTTTCATCCATTTTAGGCCAAAGGCTGCAGCAAGCTTGACATATCAGCGTCACAAACACATAGTAGTTTATAGCACTATCTATGATACACTGACACACAGCAGTGCAGAAATGAAAAGTGATGCAACATGGAATTGTCCTTGGGCCCTTCCTCCCACCCTTATGTTGGATATTAAAAAGGACATGCACAGTTAAACCAAGCACTTCCGTGACAGGGACTGACAGTTTTGTGTCTTCATCAATTTGTAATTCACCAATAGTATCGCCGGACCTAATGATTTGAATTTGGATTCGTCTGTGGGATTTGGATTTCCCAAAAGCCAGTATGAAACACTGCCACACAGCAGTGGGATAAATGAACAGTGGTGCAAGATGGAGTTGTCCTTGGACCCTCCCACCCACCCTTATATTGGATATTAAACAGGACATACACAGTTTAACAAACCAGTCATTTCAGCAACAAGAACTGCCACACTTGTGGTTGAAATAATTGCTTTGTTTGGGGGGGGGGGGGGGGGGGGGGGGGGGAAACAACAGCCTAAAAGCATTAAAGCAACAGGTCTACAGTGTTGAGCAGATGTCATTGCCACTGCTATCCTCACCCCTCATCAGTGTGTACATCCTCATCATCATACAATATTAATTCCTCCCCACTAGAATCCCCCATTACAAATGTCTCTGTGTTTCAAAGTAATTGCTGGGAAAGGTCTTCCGGATGGAATTTCCAGTTCACTTTGATGAACATCATCTTTTCCACATTTTGAGGAAGTAGCCTCTTATGCCATTCACTCACAAGGTTCCCAGCTGTGCTGAAAACTCTCTCTGAATACACATTTGAGGGTGGGCAACTTAAGTAATACAAAGCCAGTTTGTACAAGGGCCTCCATATTGACAGTTTTTCCTTCCAGTAAACGAAGGGACTCTGTGACATGCCTACTTTTACGGTGTCGTGAATGTAGTCCACCATTCTTTGGATGGTGACCGTATCAGATGGAGTTACGGTAGAGCTGTCACTAATACTGGGAAATTCATCTAGACCCGACCAGATGTCAAAATGTTGTTTGAACTGATCTGCATCCCCACTAGGTCTTTTGGGAAAATTTAGTTTTTTCCTGGCTTTTTCAGAAGAAACTGAAGAAGCAGACGTCACTTGAGCTGCCAACTTGCACACCAGGAGCTCTTTGCATCTCTTAAGATCTGTGTCACTTGGAAAGAAAGACACAGCATACGACTTGAACCTAGGATCCAGCACAGTTGCCAAAATTTAGTGATCCGATTTTAAAATATTGGCAACCCTTGGATCCTGGCCAAGCGAAAAAAGTACTTGATCTACAAGTCTGGCATATTTTGCAGATTTGCCTTGTTTTATCTCCTCCTTCAATTTTTCCAGTTCTTTTACCCACAGCCTAATTAGGGGAACCACCTGCCTCAAGCTAGCAGTATCGGAACTCACTTCACAGGTGGTTACTTTCAAGGGTTTGAGCACCTTCCACAAGACAGAAAGTAATTTCCACTGTGCTGGTCTGAGGTACATACCACTCCCTCCTCTCCCAAAGTCATGGCTTGTTGTATAGCTATGAATGGCTTTCTGATGTTCCTCCATCCACTGAAGCATATAAAGAGTTCCACCTTGTCACCACCTCTTGCTTCAGTTGATGGAAGGGCAGATTAAACTCTTCTTGCAGGTGCTGCAATCTCCTGCATGCTGTTGTGGAATTCAAAAGTGCCCCGAAATCTTTCGTGCCACAGACAGCATCTCTTGCATGCCCCTGTAATTTTTTTTTAAAACCCTGAACCACCAAGTTGATCATGTGAGCAAAACAGGGGATATGTTGGAATTCACCCAGCTGTAATGCCTTCACAATATTAGTGACATTATTCGAAATTACAAATCATGAGGAGAGTCAAAGTGGGGTAAGCCATGTCGCTATCCATCCCTTAGTTTTTCTAAGAGGTTGTCAGAGGTATGTCTCTTAGTAAAGCCGGTGATACACAGAGAAGCCCTTTCTCAGAATGAGCTGGGGATGTTTGCTAGATAGTACTGTTACTGCTGCTAAAGGTGATTCAACCACCCAGTGGGCTGTCACAATCATATAATCTTTAGTTTGCCCACTCCCGCTTGTCCACATATCTGGTTAAGTGGACACTGGCTACAATGGCATTTTTAACGCCGTGAATGAGGTTTTTCTTAATGTCCTGGTACAGCCGAGGAATGGCTTTTCTGGTAAAATGGAACCGAGATGGAATTTGGTACCGGGGACATGCGGCCTCCATTAACTGCGTAAAACCCACTGAATTGATGGCAGATATTGGGCGCAGATCTAATACTATCCAAGCAGTCATAGCATCAGTGATCTGCTGTGTGACTGGGTGAGAACTAACATACATTTTTCTCCTTGGCAAGTATTGTTGAACAGTCAATTGTTTTTGGGAAATACTGCTAGTACTAGCATTTTTTCTCGGTCCACGTCTGGGATTATAAACTACCCCTAGCAGCAGAACCAGTATCAGCAGGCCTTGTGCTCAAGGATTCTTCTGCGGAATCCTGGAAAGGGAAGGATTCACCTCGTATTAACAAATTTGTTTCAGGACCATCTCTGGTCATTACTGAGGATATTGAGGTTGAGGATGAAGGTGTTGGTGGTGGAGATCGCAGGTGCTGGATTCTAGTAGAGAGAAGGGAGACATTTGCTGCTGCAGATGACGTAATAGGGTGGATGTTCCTAAATGCTCAGCATCCCTACCTCTACTTATTTTGTTTCCACAAAGGCTACAGATGGCTTGACAAATGTTGTCAGGATTTGTGTGAAAATAATTCCACACATAAGGCATGGCAATAGCTGTCTTATCATGGCCAACAGATGCTTCCACTTGTGCCTAACTTATACACACAACATCCTCATTAGTGCTATCATCTGCTACACAAATATCCCCCTCATCCTCTTGTAACTCCACGGTGGCATCTTCAATAGCTAGATCACCAGCAATACCTATTCTACTCATCTCCACATAAACAGAGGGAGCAGTAATGGTGGAAGGCGGCTTCTCTGAGAGGTTAGGCTCACACGTAGGACTTGAGGATGCACTTGGACTCTTCAAGGTTTTGTGAAATTTCTGTTTCTGAACGCAGTTTGTTTTGCTGTCTTAGTGGTTTTCAGTTTTTTAACACCTCTAAACTTTGAGTGACAAGGTATTTCATGAACAGTTTCAGAATCACCAGTCAAACATCACCCAAGCCCTGAGTCTTTCCTTGCCACTGCGTGATGTGAATGGCATGTTGGCAATTTTAAGTTTTTCTGCAGGAACCAACTTTATTTTTCTTACAGCTTGAGGTCTTTTTTCTTTACCAGTTGTGCAAATTCTCTATGCCCTTGAGCATCAGCGTTACTAGATGACATTAAATCGTCATCACAACTGGTGACAGCAGCTGGAGCGCTAGTATTTGGTTCTATAAACTGATTGTTATCCATTTTTCAATTCACAGATCACAATTCACAAATCAGGGGTGCAGTTCACACAACAAACAATGTAATTTCTTTGCATTTTTTGGTGACGCAGCTTGTCCCACACTGCAAGGAGTCAGACCACTTTCACACGCGGTACTATACAACTATGGTGTACTGGGGTGCAGTGCACACAACAAAAACATTTATTTTATTTTTATGGGGATGCACCATGTCCCACACTGTGTGGAGTCAGACCGCTTTCACACATGGTACCATATAACTATGGGGTACTGGGGTGCAGTTCACACAATAAACAATTTTATTTACATTTTTGGGGAATTCACCTTGTCCCACACTGCATGGAGTCAGACCGCTTTCACACACGGTACAACATAATTATGGTGTGCTGGGGTGCAGTGCACACAATAAACAATGTAAAGAAGAACAAACAAATGATTTGTGTTTTATTTTTTGGGGGACGCAGCATGTCTTCCACTGCGTGGAGTCAAACCGCTTTCACACACGGTACTAAACAACTGGGGTGCAGTGCACACAACAAACAATGTAAAGAGCAAACAAATTATTTATATTTGTTTTATTTTTGGGGGGACGCAGCTTGTCCCACACTGCTTGGAGTCAGACCGCTTTCACACACGGTACAACATAATTATGGTGTACTGGGGTGCAGTGCACACAACAAACAATGTAAAGAAGAACAAACAAATTATTTGTGTTTTATTTTTTGGGGGACGCAGTTTGTCTCTCACTGCGTGGAGTCAGACCGCTTTCACACACGGTACTAAACAACTGTGGTGTACTGGGGTGCAGTGTACACAACAAACAATGTAGGGAGCAAACAAATAATTTTTTCTCTGACGTCCTAGTGGATGCTGGGAACTCCGTAAGGACCATGGGGAATAGACGGGCTCCGCAGGAGACTGGGCACTCTAAAAGAAAGATTAGGTTCTATCTGGTGTGCACTGGCTCCTCCCTCTATGCCCCTCCTCCAGACCTCAGTTAGAATCTGTGCCCGGCCAGAGCTGGGTGCTCCTAGTGGGCTCTCCTGAGCTTGCTAGAAAAGAAAGTATTTATTAGGTTTTTTATTTTCAGTGAGCTTCTGCTGGCAACAGACTCACTGCTACGTGGGACTGAGGGGAGAGAAGCAAACCTACCTGCTTGCAGCTAGCTTGTGCTTCTTAGGCTACTGGACACCGTTAGCTCCAGAGGGTTCGAACACAGGACCTGACCTCGATCGTCCGTTTCCGAAGCCGCGCCGCCGTCCCCCTTGCAGAGCCAGAAGAACAGAAGAGTGAAGACGACGAAATCGGCGGCAGAAGACTCCTGTCTTCATTTAAGGTACATTGCTCCCAGCACACTTACACACTCCGGTCACTGTAGGGTGCAGGGCGCTGGGGGGGTGGAGCGCCCTGGGCAGCAATTGAAGTACCTTGGCAATAAAAATACATATATACAGTCTGGCACTGTATATATGTAAAAAACCCCGCCATTATTTTTACACAGAAAGCGGGACAGAAGCCCGCCACTGAGGGGGCGGGGCCTTCTTCCTCAGCACACCAGCGTCATTTTCCCTTCACAGCTCCGCTGGAAGGAAGCTCCCCAGGCTCTCCCCTGTAGTATCCTGGTACACAAAGGGTGAAAAGAGGGGGGGGGGGCACATAAATTTAGGCGCAAAATTTGTATATACAGCAGCTACGGGGTAAACACTGAGTTGTAGTGTAATCCCTGGGTTATATAGCGCTGGGGTGTGTGCTGGCATACTCTCTCTCTGTCTCTCCAAAGGGCCTTGTGGGGGAACTGTCTTCAAATAGAGCATCCCCTGTGTGGGTGGTGTGTCGGTACGCGTGTGTCGACATGTCTGAGGTAAAAGGCTCCCCTAAGGAGGTGATAGAGTGCATATGTGTGTGAGAGGGTGTCTCCGTCGACAACGCCGACACCTGTTTGGATATGTGTAAGTGCTAAGGTGAATTTATTGCACAAAAGGAAATCTACCCATGTCTGTCCCTATGGCACAGAGACCTTCAGAGTCTCACAATGCTCACTATCCAAAATAATAAACACTGGTATCGACACGGAGTTTAACTCCAGTGTCGACTACGATAATGCAAAGTTACAGCCAAGATGGTTGAAAGCTATTCAATATATGATTATTGTAATAAAAGATGATTTGCATATCACTGATGACTCATTTGTCCCTGACACAAGGGTACACATGTTAAGGGGAAGAAAGCTGAGGTAAATTCCCCTCCTCTCATGAGGAAAAAGAGCGTGAATCTCCAGACAAGAGACTGCAGCTTCCCACAAAAAAATTCTCAGGCTGTATCCTTTCCCCACTAGGGCCAGGATGTGTTGAGAATCTTCCCCTAGGGTGTCCTGTTTGCACAGACGGTAGCACTAGCTATTCTCAGGGATCCTGCAGATAGCGTGCACGTTCTAGTACACTACTCAGACCGGCGATTGTGTCGGCATGGGTTTATTACGCTGTGGCAGCGTGGACAGGTACCTTATCAGCAGAAATTGAGACACTAGTATGCATATAGATATTTATATATATATACTAGAGATGAGCGGGTTCGGTTTCTCTGAATCCGAACCCGCCAGAACTTCATGTTTTTTTTCACGGGTCCGAGCGACTCGGATCTTCCCGCCTTGCTCGGTTAACCCGAGCGCGCCCGAACGTCATCATGACGCTGTCGGATTCTCGCGAGGCTCAGATTCTATCGCGAGACTCGGATTCTATATAAGGAGCCGCGCGTCGCCGCCATTTTCACACGTGCATTGAGATTGATAGGGAGAGGACGTGGCTGGCGTCCTCTCCATTTAGATTATAAGAGACTGAGAGAGATTTACTGGAGCTGACTAGGAGGAGTACTGTTACTGTAGAAGTGTAGAGACTGAGTGGAGAGAGTTTACTAGTGAGGACAGTGCAGTTTACTTTATAATCCGTTCTCTGCCTGAAAAAAGCGATACACAGCACACAGTGACTCAGTCACATACCATATCTGTGTGCACTGCTCAGGCTCAGGCCAGTGTGCTGCATCATCTATTATCTATATATAATATTATATATATCTGTCTGACTGCTCAGCTCACACAGCTTATAATTGTGGGGGAGACTGGGGAGCACTACTGCAGTGCCAGTTATAGGTTATAGCAGGAGCCAGGAGTACATAATATATTATATAGTGAGTGACCACCAGACACACAGTGCAGTTTATTTAATATATCCGTTCTCTGCCTGAAAAAAGCGATACACACAGTGACTCAGTCAGTCACATACCATATCTGTGTGCACTGCTCAGGCTCAGGCCAGTGTGCTGCATCATCTATATATATTATATATCTGTCTGACTGCTCAGCTCACACAGCTTATAATTGTGGGGGAGACTGGGGAGCACTACTGCAGTGCCAGTTAAAGGTTATAGCAGGAGCCAGGAGTACATAATATTATATTAAAATTAAACAGTGCACACTTTTGCTGCAGGAGTGCCACTGCCAGTGTGACTAGTGACCAGTGACCTGACCACCAGTATATATAATATTAGTAGTATACTATCTCTTTATCAACCAGTCTATATTAGCAGCAGACACAGTACAGTGCGGTAGTTCACGGCTGTGGCTACCTCTGTGTCGGCACTCGGCAGCCCGTCCATAATTGTATATACCACCTAACCGTGGTTTTTTTTTCTTTCTTTATAGTCATACTAGTTACGAGTATACTATCTCTTTATCAACCAGTCTATATTAGCAGCAGACACAGTACAGTGCGGTAGTTCACGGCTGTGGCTACCTCTGTGTCGGCACTCGGCAGCCCGTCCATAATTGTATATACCACCTAACCGTGGTTTTTTTTTCTTTCTTTATACATACATACTAGTTACGAGTATACTATCTCTTTATCAACCAGTCTATATTAGCAGCAGACACAGTACAGTGCGGTAGTTCACGGCTGTGGCTACCTCTGTGTCGGCACTCGGCAGCCCGTCCATAATTGTATATACCACCTAACCGTGGTTTTTTTTTCTTTCTTTATACATACATACTAGTTACGAGTATACTATCTCTTTATCAACCAGTCTATATATTAGCAGCAGACACAGTACAGTGCGGTAGTTCACGGCTGTGGCTACCTCTGTGTCGGCACTCGGCAGCCCGTCCATAATTGTATATACCACCTAACCGTGGTTTTTTTTTCTTTCTTTATACATACATACTAGTTACGAGTATACTATCTCTTTATCAACCAGTCTATATTAGCAGCAGACACAGTACAGTGCGGTAGTTCACGGCTGTGGCTACCTCTGTGTTGGCACTCGGCAGCCCGTCCATAATTGTATATACCACCTAACCGTGTTTTTTTTTTCTTTCTTTATACATACATACTAGTTACGAGTATACTATCTCTTTATCAACCAGTCTATATATTAGCAGCAGACACAGTACAGTGCAGTAGTTCACGGCTGTGGCTACCTCTGTGTCGGCACTCGGCAGCCCGCCCATAATTGTATATACCACCTAACCGTGTTTTTTTTTTCTTTCTTTATACATACATACTAGTTACGAGTATACTATCTCTTTATCAACCAGTCTATATATTAGCAGCAGACACAGTACAGTGCGGTAGTTCACGGCTGTGGCTACCTCTGTGTCGGCACTCGGCAGCCCGTCCATAATTGTATATACCACCTAACCGTGGTTTTTTTTTCTTTCTTTATACATACATACTAGTTACGAGTATACTATCTCTTTATCAACCAGTCTATATATTAGCAGCAGACACAGTACAGTGCGGTAGTTCACGGCTGTGGCTACCTCTGTGTCGGCACTCGGCAGCCCGTCCATAATTGTATATACCACCTAACCGTGGTTTTTTTTTCTTTCTTTATACATACATACTAGTTACGAGTATACTATCTCTTTATCAACCAGTCTATATATTAGCAGCAGACACAGTACAGTGCGGTAGTTCACGGCTGTGGCTACCTCTGTGTCGGCACTCGGCAGCCCGTCCATAATTGTATATACCACCTAACCGTGGTTTTTTTTTCTTTCTTTATACATACATACTAGTTACGAGTATACTATCTCTTTATCAACCAGTCTATATTAGCAGCAGACACAGTACAGTGCGGTAGTTCACGGCTGTGGCTACCTCTGTGTCGGCACTCGGCAGCCCGTCCATAATTGTATATACCACCTAACCGTGGTTTTTTTTTCTTTCTTTATACATACATACTAGTTACGAGTATACTATCTCTTTATCAACCAGTCTATATATTAGCAGCAGACACAGTACAGTGCGGTAGTTCACGGCTGTGGCTACCTCTGTGTCGGCACTCGGCAGCCCGTCCATAATTGTATACTAGTATCCAATCCATCCATCTCCATTGTTTACCTGAGGTGCCTTTTAGTTGTGCCTATTAAAATATGGAGAACAAAAATGTTGAGGTTCCAAAATTAGGGAAAGATCAAGATCCACTTCCACCTCGTGCTGAAGCTGCTGCCACTAGTCATGGCCGAGACGATGAACTGCCAGCAACGTCGTCTGCCAAGGCCGATGCCCAATGTCATAGTACAGAGCATGTCAAATCCAAAACACCAAATATCAGTAAAAAAAGGACTCCAAAACCTAAAATAAAATTGTCGGAGGAGAAGCGTAAACTTGCCAATATGCCATTTACCACACGGAGTGGCAAGGAACGGCTGAGGCCCTGGCCTATGTTCATGGCTAGTGGTTCAGCTTCACATGAGGATGGAAGCACTCAGCCTCTCGCTAGAAAAATGAAAAGACTCAAGCTGGCAAAAGCAGCACAGCAAAGAACTGTGCATTCTTCGAAATCCCAAATCCACAAGGAGAGTCCAATTGTGTCGGTTGCGATGCCTGACCTTCCCAACACTGGACGTGAAGAGCATGCGCCTTCCACCATTTGCACGCCCCCTGCAAGTGCTGGAAGGAGCACCCGCAGTCCAGTTCCTGATAGTCAGATTGAAGATGTCAGTGTTGAAGTACACCAGGATGAGGAGGATATGGGTGTTGCTGGCGCTGGGGAGGAAATTGACCAGGAGGATTCTGATGGTGAGGTGGTTTGTTTAAGTCAGGCACCCGGGGAGACACCTGTTGTCCGTGGGAGGAATATGGCCGTTGACATGCCAGGTGAAAATACCAAAAAAATCAGCTCTTCGGTGTGGAGGTATTTCACCAGAAATGCGGACAACAGGTGTCAAGCCCTGTGTTCCCTTTGTCAAGCTGTAATAAGTAGGGGTAAGGACGTTAACCACCTCGGAACATCCTCCCTTATACGTCACCTGCAGCGCATTCATAATAAGTCAGTGACAAGTTCAAAAACTTTGGGTGACAGCGGAAGCAGTCCACTGACCAGTAAATCCCTTCCTCTTGTAACCAAGCTCACGCAAACCACCCCACCAACTCCCTCAGTGTCAATTTCCTCCTTCCCCAGGAATGCCAATAGTCCTGCAGGCCATGTCACTGGCAATTCTGACGAGTCCTCTCCTGCCTGGGATTCCTCCGATGCATCCTTGCGTGTAACGCCTACTGCTGCTGGCGCTGCTGTTGTTGCCGCTGGGAGTCGATGGTCATCCCAGAGGGGAAGTCGTAAGCCCACTTGTACTACTTCCAGTAAGCAATTGACTGTTCAACAGTCCTTTGCGAGGAAGATGAAATATCACAGCAGTCATCCTACTGCAAAGCGGATAACTGAGGCCTTGACAACTATGTTGGTGTTAGACGTGCGTCCGGTATCCGCCGTTAGTTCACAGGGAACTAGACAATTTATTGAGGCAGTGTGCCCCCGTTACCAAATACCATCTAGGTTCCACTTCTCTAGGCAGGCGATACCGAGAATGTACACGGACGTCAGAAAAAGACTCACCAGTGTCCTAAAAAATGCAGTTGTACCCAATGTCCACTTAACCACGGACATGTGGACAAGTGGAGCAGGGCAGGGTCAGGACTATATGACTGTGACAGCCCACTGGGTAGATGTATGGACTCCCGCCGCAAGAACAGCAGCGGCGGCACCAGTAGCAGCATCTCGCAAACGCCAACTCTTTCCTAGGCAGGCTACGCTTTGTATCACCGCTTTCCAGAATACGCACACAGCTGAAAACCTCTTACGGCAACTGAGGAAGATCATCGCGGAATGGCTTACCCCAATTGGACTCTCCTGTGGATTTGTGGCATCGGACAACGCCAGCAATATTGTGTGTGCATTAAATATGGGCAAATTCCAGCACGTCCCATGTTTTGCACATACCTTGAATTTGGTGGTGCAGAATTTTTTAAAAAACGACAGGGGCGTGCAAGAGATGCTGTCGGTGGCCAGAAAAATTGCGGGACACTTTCGACGTACAGGCACCACGTACAGAAGACTGGAGCACCACCAAAAACTACTGAACCTGCCCTGCCATCATCTGAAGCAAGAAGTGGTAACGAGGTGGAATTCAACCCTCTATATGCTTCAGAGGTTGGAGGAGCAGCAAAAGGCCATTCAAGCCTATACAATTGAGCACGATATAGGAGGTGGAATGCACCTGTCTCAAGTGCAGTGGAGAATGATTTCAACGTTGTGCAAGGTTCTGATGCCCTTTGAACTTGCCACACGTGAAGTCAGTTCAGACACTGCCAGCCTGAGTCAGGTCATTCCCCTCATCAGGCTTTTGCAGAAGAAGCTGGAGGCATTGAAGAAGGAGCTAAAAGGGAGCGATTCCGCTAGGCATGTGGGACTTGTGGATGCAGCCCTTAATTCGCTTAACAAGGATTCACGGGTGGTCAATCTGTTGAAATCAGAGCACTACATTTTGGCCACCGTGCTCGATCCTAGATTTAAAGCCTACCTTGGATCTCTCTTTCCGGCAGACACAAGTCTGCTGGGGTTGAAAGACCTGCTGGTGACAAAATTGTCAAGTCAAGCGGAACGCGACCTGTCAACATCTCCTCCTTCACATTCTCCCGCAACTGGGGGTGCGAGGAAAAGGCTCAGAATTCCGAGCCCACCCGCTGGCGGTGATGCAGGGCAGTCTGGAGCGACTGCTGATGCTGACATCTGGTCCGGACTGAAGGACCTGACAACGATTACGGACATGTCGTCTACTGTCACTGCATATGATTCTCTCAACATTGATAGAATGGTGGAGGATTATATGAGTGACCGCATCCAAGTAGGCACGTCACACAGTCCGTACTTATACTGGCAGGAAAAAGAGGCAATTTGGAGGCCCTTGCACAAACTGGCTTTATTCTACCTAAGTTGCCCTCCCACAAGTGTGTACTCCGAAAGAGTGTTTAGTGCCGCCGCTCACCTTGTCAGCAATCGGCGTACGAGGTTACATCCAGAAAATGTGGAGAAGATGATGTTCATTAAAATGAATTATAATCAATTCCTCCGCGGAGACATTGACCAGCAGCAATTGCCTCCACAAAGTACACAGGGAGCTGAGATGGTGGATTCCAGTGGGGACGAATTGATAATCTGTGAGGAGGGGGATGTACACGGTGATATATCGGAGGGTGAAGATGAGGTGGACATCTTGCCTCTGTAGAGCCAGTTTGTGCAAGGAGAGATTAATTGCTTCTTTTTTGGGGGGGGTCCAAACCAACCCGTCATATCAGTCACAGTCGTGTGGCAGACCCTGTCACTGAAATGATGGGTTGGTTAAAGTGTGCATGTCCTGTTTTGTTTATACAACATAAGGGTGGGTGGGAGGGCCCAAGGACAATTCCATCTTGCACCTCTTTTTTCTTTTCTTTTTCTTTGCATCATGTGCTGATTGGGGAGGGTTTTTTGGAAGGGACATCCTGCGTGACACTGCAGTGCCACTCCTAGATGGGCCCGGTGTTTGTGTCGGCCACTAGGGTCGCTAATCTTACTCACACAGTCAGCTACCTCATTGCGCCTCTTTTTTTCTTTGCGTCATGTGCTGTTTGGGGAGGGTTTTTTGGAAGGGACATCCTGCGTGACACTGCAGTGCCACTCCTAGATGGGCCCGGTGTTTGTGTCGGCCACTAGGGTCGCTAATCTTACTCACACAGCTACCTCATTGCGCCTCTTTTTTTCTTTGCGTCATGTGCTGTTTGGGGAGGGTTTTTTGGAAGGGACATCCTGCGTGACACTGCAGTGCCACTCCTAGATTGGCCCGGTGTTTGTGTCGGCCACTAGGGTCGCTAATCTTACTCACACAGCTACCTCATTGCGCCTCTTTTTTTCTTTGCGTCATGTGCTGTTTGGGGAGGGTTTTTTGGAAGGGCCATCCTGCGTGACACTGCAGTGCCACTCCTAGATGGGCCCGGTGTTTGTGTCGGCCACTAGGGTCGCTAATCTTACTCACACAGCTACCTCATTGCGCCTCTTTTTTTCTTTGCGTCATGTGCTGTTTGGGGAGGGTTTTTTGGAAGGGACATCCTGCGTGACACTGCAGTGCCACTCCTAGATGGGCCCGGTGTTTGTGTCGGCCACTAGGGTCGCTTATCTTACTCACACAGCGACCTCGGTGCAAATTTTAGGACTAAAAATAATATTGTGAGGTGTGAGGTATTCAGAATAGACTGAAAATGAGTGTAAATTATGGTTTTTGAGGTTAATAATACTTTGGGATCAAAATGACCCCCAAATTCTATGATTTAAGCTGTTTTTTAGTTTTTTTTGAAAAAAACACCCGAATCCAAAACACACCCGAATCCGACAAAAAAAATTCGGTGAGGTTTTGCCAAAACGCGTTCGAACCCAAAACACGGCCGCGGAACCGAACCCAAAACCAAAACACAAAACCCGAAAAATTTCAGGCGCTCATCTCTAATATATACATATATGTAGGTATAGAGATATATATAGATATATTAAAGATGCTGTCTTAAGTGATAGATATATAATTATAAAGCATGCCCAAAGAGACATGAGTATACTCGGTCCTCGAGTCAAAGCTATGTCGATTTCTGCTTGACGTGTCCTGTAGTAATATGCAATGGACAGATGATGCCGACTTAAGAGGCATATGGAAGGCTGAGGATTGTGTGGAGAAGGGTTCTCGGGCCTGGTCTCCACAGCTATGGCTGGTAATTCTGATATTTTGCCTTATATTCCTGCACAGCCTAGGAAAGCACGACATTATCAAATGCAGCCTTTCCAATAATGAAACAAGAAAGTCTGAGGTGCGTACTTTCTTGTCAGAGGCGGGGGCAGAGGAAAGAAGCTGCACAACACAGCTAGTTCCCAGGAACAGAAGTCCTCTCCGGCCTCTACAAAAATCCACCACTGGTGGAGCTAGGCCCGGTGGGGACACGCCTTCGTAAGTTCAGCCACAAGTGGGTTCACTCCCTGTTAGATCCCTGGGCAATAGATATTGTGTCTCAGGGATACAAGCTGGACTGTGAGTAGATGCCCCCTCACCGACGGCCCTGCCGGCTTCCCCCCAAGAGAGGGAACCAGTGTTAACTGCAATTCACAAATTGTATCTTCAACAGGTGGTGGTCAAGGTTCCCCTCCTTCAACAAGAGGGGGTTATTATTCGACCATGTTGTAGTCCCGAAACCAGACGGTTCGGTCAGACCCATATTGAATTAAAATCCCTGAACATATACCTGAAAAGGTTCAAGTTCAAGATGGAATCGCTAAGAGCGGTCATTGCAAGCCTGAAAGGGGGAGACTTTATTGTGTATCGGGACATAAGGGATGCATACCTTCATGTCCCCATTTATCTACCTCATCAGGCGTACATCAGAATTGAGGTACGGGATTGTCATTACCAATTTCAGAGTTGCCGTTTGGTCTCCCCACGGCCTTGAGAATATCACCAAGGTAATGGCGGGAATGATGGTGTTCCTGCGGATGCAGGGTGTCACTATTATCACGGACTTGGACGATCTCCTCATAAAAGTGAGATCACGAGAGCAGCTGCTGAACAGCGTATCACTTTCTCTGGAAGTGAAACGGCAATGCGGCTGGATTCTATGTATTCCAAAGTCGCAGTTGGTTCTTACAGTTCATCTGCCTCTCCTAGGCATGATCCTAGACACAGACCAGAAAAGGGTTTATCTCCCGATAGAGAGAGCTCAGGAGCTCATGACGCTGGTCAGGAATCTATTAAAACCAAAACAGGTGTCAGTGCATCACTGCACTCTAGTCCTGGGAAGGATGGTGGCATCATACGAGGCCATTCCCTGCGGCAGGTTCCATGCGAGGACCTTCCAATGGGACTTACTAGACAAGTGGTCCGGATCACATCTTCAGTGCATCGGTTAATCACCCTATCCCCCAGGGCCAGGGTGTCTCTCCTGTGGTGGCCGCAGAGTGCTCCCTTCTCGAGGGCCGCAGATTCGGCATTCAGGACTGGGTCCTGGTGACCACGAATGCAAGCCTCCGAGGGTGGGGGGCAGTCACACAGGGAAGAAATTTCCAAGGTCTGTGGTCAAGTCAGGAGACTTGCCTTCACATCAATATCCTGGAACTAAGGGCCATATACAACGCCCTAAGTCAAGCGGAGATCCTGCTTCGCGACCAACCGGTTCTGATCCAGTCAGACCGCAGTGGCTCATGTAAATCGCCAAGGCGGCACAAGGAGCAGGGTGGCGATGGTAGAAGCCACCAGAATTCTTTGCTGGGCGGAAAATCAAGTAAGCGCACTGTCAGCAGTGTTCATTCTGGGAGTGGACAACTGGGAAGCAGACTTCCTCAGCAGGCACGACCTCCACCCGGGAGAGTGGGGACTTCATCAGGAAGTCTTCACGCAGATTGAAAATTGATGGGAACTGCCACAGGTGGACATGATGGCGTCCCACCTCAACAAAAAGCTAAAAAAGGTTTTACACCAGGTCAGGGACCCTCAGGCGATAGCTGTGGACGCACTAGTAACACCGTCGGTGTTCCAGTCGGTCTATGTATTTCCTTCTCTTCCTCTCATACCCAAGGTACTGAGAATTGTAAGGAAAAGAGGAGTGAGAACAATATTCATTGCTCCGGATTGGCCAAGAAGGACTCGGTACCCGGAACTGTAAGAAATGCTCTCAGAGGACCCATGGCCTCTGCCTCTCGGACAGGACCTGTTGCAACAGGGGCCCTGTCTGTTCCAAGACTTACCGCGGCTGCATTTGACGGCATGGCGGTTGAACGCCGGATCCTAGCGGAAAAGGGCATTCCGGATGAAGTTATTCCTACGCTGATAAAGGCTAGGAAAGACGTGACAGCAAAACATTTTCACTGTATATGGCGAAAATAGGTTGCTTGGTGTGAGGCCAGGAAGGCCCCTACAGAGGAATTCCAGCTGGGTCGATTCCTGCACTTCCTACAGTCAGGAGTGACTATGGGCCTAAAATTAGGATCCATAGAGGTCAAGATTTCGGCCCTATCCATTTTCTTTCAAAAGGACCTGGCTTCACTGCCTGAAGTTCAGACGTTAGTTAACGGAGTGCTGCATATTCAGCCTCTTTTTGTTCCACCAGTGGCACCTTGGGATCTTAACGTGGTGTTGGATTTCCTGAAATCCCACTGGTTTGAGCCACTTAAGACCGTGGAGCTAAAGTATCTCACGTGGAAGGTGGTCATGCTATTGGCCTTAGCATCAGCTAGGCGTGTGTCAGAATTGGCTGCTTTGTCATGTAAAAGCCCATATCTGATCTTCCACATGGACAGGGCAGAATTGAGGACTCGTCCCTAATTTCTCCCAAAGGTGGTATCTGCGTTTCATGTGAACCAACCTATTGTGGTGCCTGCGGCTACTCGGGACTTGGAGGACTCCAAGTTACTTGATGTAGTCAGGGCTTTGAAATCTATGTAGCCAGGACGGCTGGAGTCAGGAAAACTGACTTGCTGTTTATCCTGCATGCACCCAACAAGCTGGGTGCTCCTGCTTCAAAGCAAACTATTGCTCGCTGGATCTGTAGCACGATTCAGCTGGCTCATTCTGCGGCTGGATTGCCGCATCCAAAATCAGTAAAAGCCCATTCCACAAGGAAGGTGGGCTCTTCTTGGGCGGCTGCCCGAGGGGTCTCGGCTTTACAGCTTTGCCGAGCGGCTACTTGGTCGGGTTCAAACACTCTTGCTAAGTTCTACAAGTTTGATACCCTGGCTGTGGAGGACCTTGTGTTTGCTCATTCGGTGCTGCAGAGTCATCCGCACTCTCCCGCCCGTTTGGGAGCTTTGGTATAATCCCCATGGTCCTTACGGAGTTCCCAGCATCCACTAGGACGTCAGAGAAAATAAGAATTTACTCACCGGTAATTCTATTTCTCGTAGTCCGTAGTGGATGGTGGGCGCCTGTCCCAAGTGCGGACTCTCTGCAATACGTGTATATAGTTATTGCTCAATAAGGGTTATTGTTTTGAGCCATCAGTTGAGTGAGGCTCAGTTGTTGTTCATACTGTTAACTGGGTAAGGTTATCACAAGTTCTACGGTGTGATTGGTGTGGCTGGTATGAGTCTTACCCTGGATTCCTAAATCCTTTCCTTGTAATGTCAGCTCTTCCGGGCACAGTTTCCCTAACTGAGGTCTGGAGGAAGGGCATAGAGGGAGGAGCCAGTGCACACCAGATAGTACCTAATCTTTCTTTTAGAGTGCCCAGTCTCCTGCGGAGCCCGTCTATTCCCCATGGTCCTTACGGAGTTCCCAGCATCCACTACGGACTACGAGAAATAGAAATACCGGTGAGTAAATTCTTATTTTTTGTTTTGGGGGTATGCACCTTGTCCCACACTGCGTGCAGTTAGACCACTGTCACACACGGTACTATACAACTATGGTGTACTGGGGTGCAGTGCACACAACAAACAATGTAAAGAGCAAACAAATTATTTTTATTTTTGGGGGGATGCAGCTTGTCTCACACTGCTTGGAGTCAGACCGCTTTCACACGCGGTACTAAATAACTGGTGTACTGGGGTGCAGTGCACACAACAAACAATGTAGGGAGCAAACAAATTATTTTTATTTTTGGGGGGATGCAGCTTGTCTCACACTGCTTGGAGTCAGACCGCTTTCACACGCGGTACTAAATAACTGTGGTGTACTGGGGTGCAGTGCACACAACAAACAATGTAGGGAGCAAACAAATTATTTTTATTTTTGGGGGGATGCAGCTTGTCTCACACTGCTTGGAGTCAGACCGCTTTCACACGCGGTACTAAATAACTGTGGTGTACTGGGGTGCAGTGCACACAACAAACAATGTAGGGAGCAAACAAATATTTTTTTTGTTTTTTTTTGGGGGGGGGGGGGGGGGTATGCACCTTGTCCTACACTGCGTGCAGTCAGACTACTGTCACACATGGGCCCTCATTCCGAGTTGTTCGCTCGCAAGCTGCTTTTAGCAGCTTTGCACACGCTAAGCCGCCGCCTACTGGGAGTGAATCTTAGCATAGTAAAATTGCGAACGAAAGATTAGCAGAATTGCGAATAGACACTTCTTAGCAGTTTCTGAGTAGCTCCACACTTACTCGGCAACTGCGATCAGTTCAGTCAGTTTCGTTCCTGGTTTCACAAACACACCCAACGTTCGCCCAGACACTCCCCCGTTTCTCCAGCCACTCCCGCGTTTTTCCCAGAAACGGCAGCGTTTTTTCACACACTCCCATAAAACGGCCAGAAACACCCACTTCCTGTCAATCACATTACGATCACCAGAATGAAGAAAAAACCTCGTAATGGCGTGAGTAAAATTCCTAACAGCATAGCAAATTTACTTGGCGCAGTCGCAGTGCGAACATTGCGCATGCGCAATTAGCGGAAAATCGCTGCGATGCGAAGAAAATTACCGAGCGAACAACTCGGAATGACCACCCATGGTACTATACAACTATGGTGTACTGGGGTGCAGTGCACACAACAAACAATTTTATTAAATTTTTTTGGGGACGCACCTTGTCCCACACTGTGTGGAGTCAGGCAGCTTTCACACACGCAGAGGGTGAAGCCTGCATATTCACTGCATTACCACTGTAATGGACGCAGGGGACTGCACACAGTGACAGCACCATAGTCCCTTAGATGGACAGTGACAGCACACAAAAAAACACTAGCTGTGCTGGACACTCTGACTGACAGCCCCTGATGGACACACAGACTGACGGCCCCTGATGGACACTCTGACTGACGGCCCCTGGTGGACACTTTGACTGACGGCCCCTGATGGACACTTTGACTGACAGCCCCTGATGGACACTTTGACATCCCCTGATGGACACTGGCAGGCTCTGATGGATCCTCTGACACAGCTGTAGAGATGTGCCCTGTGTCCCAGGGCACATCAGAGGTACAGACCCTAGCTGTGGGCAGCTTGTCTGTCCCCAGTGCCTGTCAGCGTACAGCAGCGGCGGGTGTCTGGTGCAGGGATCAGACATTTCCCTGCACCAGATTGTCAATGGCAATGGGCAGTGGCGCGGCGGCGTTTCAAACTTGGCGCCACTTGGGCCACCAATGAGAAGCGCCGCCTGCGTCTTTTCAAACCCGGCGCCGGCCAATCAGAGGAGGGCCTAGGCCCCGTCCCCGACATCTGACGTCAGACGCCGGGTGGGAGCCGAAGAGAGGAAGCACGCGGAAGAGCGCTGAAGACGGCGGGCGGGAGCCGAAGCTAGAAGAAGCTGCACCGAAGAGCGGTGAAGAGTCGGGCGGCGTCAGGAGAAAGAAGACGTCGCGGGAAGAGCTCCGGTGGCTGCGGAAGAGGACAGAAGACGCCAGGCTCCAGGAAGAAGATGTCCAGCGTCGGCTGGATGCGGATAGGCGACGACGGCGCCACTGGCCAGGACGGGCCAGCGGCAGAAGAGTGAAGAAGAGCGCCGGAGAGGTCACCAGGGGTGGGAAGCGAAAGAGAGCTGACGAAGCTCCCCCCTGGTGCCTCTCCCACCGAGTCAGGTAGGCCCTTCTCAGGTGTCCCTGTTACCCGCTCTCCTCCCTAGACCACCGGGTGATCGGGCATTAGGCCCGTGGGTACAGTCAGGCCCTCCCGGCCTGTGGGCAAATAGTCGGGCCCTCTTGGCCCGTGGCCACATGTAGTTGGGCACTAGGCCTGTAAGAACAGTCAGGCCACCGGCCTGTGCCACTGGTTATGCGGGCATTAGGCCCGAGGGGCTATACCAGTTAGGCCTGTGGGAGCATTAGAGGGCATTAGGCCCTAGTTCATTGGCGGCTGTTAGGGACATAAGTTGACCCTGGGCACTAGGCCCAGGTCACCCAACGGGCGACAAGTTAGGCGGGCGCTAGGCCCGTGGGTGATGTCAGGCCTCTGGCCTGTGCGCAAATAGGGGGCACTAGGCCCAGTCAATAAGAGGTTCCTCTCCAAAGGTGAATAAAGGTGGCACTGGGCACTAGGCCCAGTCCACCCCGAGGTGTTTAAGAAGGCAGGACCGCTAAGGAAGTTTGCAGGAGGTGGGTAGGCTGTACGGCGCCCACCCCCCTAGCGGCAGGTGGGGATTTAAAGGAACAGCACCCTTGAATCTTGCACTGTGTATTGTGATGTATGTTGTTACCGTGCAGGGCAAAGTGTTTGAAAAGTTTGTGTCTAGTTCTGTTGCACCACACCAACAGAGTTAGTTGAGGGCTCTGCTGTTATAGTTGGTATAGGGGTGTTACATTAGGTTAGAGTTAGGCCCTGCACGGCTGTTTGTTTGTTTGCCTCCTTACAGGCACCTGTAAGTGGAGAGGAAGAACACGGTGCAAGACTGACGACGGTGAGTAGCATCTGTGTACGTTTGTCCCTTTGTCTGTTCACGAGCGCAGGAATAGGGGTTTGCTCACGGACGTGAGAACCCCTTCATCACACTATGCGCGAGAGTGCGAGTGTGTGAAATCTGGGTGGCTGAGGCTTTGTGCCAGTGATGACCTTACACCCAACCGGTGAAGGTCGCCGCCACCCCTGGGGTATCCCCTTTTCCGGTGGAAGAAGGGTTGATACCCCCCCTTAAGTTACTGTAGTTTATTTTCTCCTCTGACTGAAGATTTCCAGGTCCGTTGAAGGTTCCGGTACCTGAAGGTGAGAGAGTGCGGCACCTGGTAAGTGGTGAACCTACACCTGTACGGCAGCAGGCACTACACCGCACCGCCACCCTCTTACACTGCCCCTGATGGACCCTCTGACACATCCCCTGGTGGACACTCTGACAGCCTGCCCTTAAAAGAATAGACTGACAGAGCACAACAGTAGAGCTCTGCACAGCGTGGAAGCATGCAGGGAAATGGCGCCAAGCTGTGGGACGCCGAGTCTTTATAGACTCGAAGTCTCGTGAAAATCTGACACAAGATTATGACGTTTGGTCTCTTCTGGGATCCCAAGCCTGGCGCAAGGTTCATGAGCCTGGCTCGTGAATGTTGAGTCGTGCTATGTTTTGAGCTGTTCGGATTCTGTGGAATCCGAACCCGCTCATCTCTAACATGTATGAGCACAGGCGTGCGCAGAGACTGACTGGAGGGTGCCGCTCCGGACTCCCCCCCCCTCCACGGCATTATAGTGATCTCTCGCCTCCCCTGTCCTGGATATAGACTGCTCACCTGGTCCGCTCACCTGGGCCGCCCAGGTGAGCAGTTTATATCCAGGACAGGGGAGGTGAGAGAACACTATAATGCCGTGGAGGGGGGGAAGTCCGGAGCGGCACCCGCCAGTCAGTCTCTGCGCACGCCTGTGTGTATGAGTACAAAATAAAATATATTACTGTGGTACCACCTTCACCCACAGTGTCACAATACATGTATGAGTCAGAAATAGTAATCTAACACTGTGGTTTAATTTTACCAACAGTGTCACACAATACATGTACGAGTATGAAAATATGTATATATACAGTATATTACTGTGGTACCACTTTCACCCATAGTGTCGCACAATATGTGTATGAGTCAGAAATAATAATCTAACACTGTAGTTTAATTTCACCAACAGTGTCACAAATTCAATACGTGTAGGATTATACACTGTGGCCTGACCAGCAGTGTCACAGTAAAACAATAGTATAGTACCAGTTTAGAACCAAAATTTTTTAAAATTTTAATTACCTACCAGTAAATCCTTTTCTCGTAGTCCGTAGGGGATACTGGGAATCCATTTAGTACCATGGGATATAGACGGGTCCACTAGGAGCCATGGGCACTATAGAAGTTTGATTGTGTGTGCTGGCTCCTCCCTCTGCCCCTCCTACCAGATTCAGTCTAGGAAACTGTGCCCGAGGAGACAGACATACTATGAGAGAAGGATATAGAAAAGGAAAGTGGTGAGAATTCGAAACCAGCACAACCATAACAAGAGGTAAGCCATGCTAATCAAACTTGCAAACAGGGACAGCAACAGCTGAACCAAACAACATTACTTAACTAAGTAACAGTGCAGGAAGAACGAAGCACTGGGCAGTCGCCCAGTATCCCCTACGGACTACGAGAAAAGTATTACCGGTAGGTAATTAAAATCCTATTTCTCCGGCTGGGTCCACAGGTTATCCACAAGATAACAATGGGATATGATTGAGTGATAGCGGATTGGCACCAAACGATCACAAGCTTTAAGTCCTCTCAGGATGCAATGGGCCCGTCCATATATCCCCACCCACTGGCTCAGGCAAATCAGTTCTTTCTTTGGTGCTGCAGGAGCTGGACCATGATCACAGGGCTGCTGCTTCTTGGCAGCCCTAAGCATAGCATTCCTGGGTAAGTCAGGATGGTTACGCACAGGCTCCTATAGCACTGTCTGGCAGGGTTATCTCAAGGTTTACCATCTTTCAGCAACATTTCAGTTTAGGCCTTACCCTTTGGTTTAGCCACAGCCCCAGAGTATTTACCAATATGATTATGGCAGTTTATCTCCGTAAGTAGGGGATAAGAAAATTGCCATACCTCAACCACCTTTTGTATCCTGGCACAATTACAGGAAAGGCTTCTGTGCCATCTCCAACAGACAATAACTTGTCTGTAGAGGCACAGGTGGTTCATTAATTGGCAAAGTCATCTCTGGTTCCGTCACAACTGAAGACTAAAGGCCAGTACTCACGGCCCGATGCTGGAGAGATGTGTGCTGAGCGAACCGCTCAGCACACATCTCTCCCGGCGCTCAGCACAGCGCGATCTGTGCTGAGCGTGCGGGGGGGGGGGGCGCTCACTTCACCCAGCGGGTGAAGTGAGCGACCCGCTAGATTGGCCTGCATGCAGGCCAATCTAGCAGCAGCGATAGCGATGCGCGGGGCTGCGCATCGCTATCGCTGTTAGGGCTACACACGGAGCGATCTTGCTGAAAATCTAAGCAATCTAGTCAGATTGCTTAGATTATCGCTCCGTGTGTACCCCCCTTAACGGTGGGGCTGTACTGAATTCAAGTCTGCAGAAAATATTTACCTTGGAACAAGATATCCAAGGTACAGTCAGGGGAGTTGTTACACAGTCAAGCAATGTCAATTCACGCAGCAATGCAAATAATAGGTTTGATAGTGTCAACAGTAGACATGGTGGAGTATGCACAATTCCAATCAAGACCTCTGCAGCATCTGTTTCTATCTACAGCCGCATCACACTGGTTATGTCCAATCTCATATGATGTTGGAAGTTAAGCAGTGTTGTGCCTTGTTAAACTCTCTGATAGAAGACCACCTGGGAATACCAGGTGGTGTAGGTGGGCTAGATGGAAAATATACAAACCGTACGTGGTACTGTCAGAAAAGCTAAGAAAGTCAGTAGCCTGGTGGCTACAGACATCCCATCTAGAGAAGAGTACACCCTTTTGGATATCAGGTTGGGAGATCCCGACAACAAATGCCAGTCTTCGGAGTGGGGGGGGGGGGGGGGGGAGGTGTTGGGGGGGGGGGGGCATTGTCCGGAAGATGGTGATTCTGGGGACTATGGACCACAGAAGAAAATTGCCTGCCAATAAACCTGGTAGCACTTTGGGCCATGTACATGGTCCTGATTCAGGCACAGGACGCTCCTAAAGGAAAACCAGTACAGATCTGCAGGGACAAAGCAACGGCAGTAGTGTACCTCAACTTTCAGAGAGGAACACGCGACTAAACAGCAAGGAAGGAGGTAATTCACATACTAAAGTGAGCAGTACTCCATCTTCCAGCCTTGCTCGCAGTGTTCGTTACAGGAGTCCTAACATTACCGCTTGAGCTTCTTGTTTAGTCAAGAAGCCATCTTGTCAATTTGTGAATACCCCTACCGGAACACCTCCGGGTAGAGGCTCCATTCCCCCAGGTGCAGGTCGTGACTGCTGAGGAAGTCTGCTCCCAGAATGAAGATTGTCTACAGTTGTCTACTCCCAGAATATAGATCACCAACAATGCCACTGCGTGTTTTTCCGCCCAGAGGAGAATTCTTGACACCTCTGACATTGCGACTCTGCTTTTCGTTCCGCCCTGTTGGTTTATGTACGTTATCGCCATCACATTGTCCGACTGGACCTGAATGGCCTGGTTCTGAAGAAGAGATGAGGCCTACAGAAGGGTGTTGTAGATAGCCCTGAGTTCCAGGACGTTTATTGGAAGGATGACTTCCTGACTTGACCATCTTCCCTGAAACTGCACCCCCTGTGTGACTGGTCCCCAACCTCTGGAGCTTGCGTCTGTGGTTAGCAGAATGCAATAATTCTGAATCCCGACCCTCCAATCCTCGACTAGGTGAGAAGTCTGTAGCCTCCACAAAAGAGAGATACTTGCTTTTGGTGACAGACGAATCCTCTGGTGCATGTGAGGATGCGATCCGGACCATTTGTCCAACAGATCCAGCTGGAAGGGTCTCGCATGAAACCTTCCATTCTGAAGTGTTTCGTAAGAAGCCACCATTTTTGCCAGAAGGCATATGCAGAGATGCATAAAAACAATAGAAAATAGCAGCGCTAATGTGTAAACACTAACAACAGAGATAGAATGGATGAAAAGGAAATTTACAACATTTATTAAAATACTCTGGTAAAATATTAATAAAAATCAACACAATCACCGACAGGGCTTTTCAATCGATAGTGTCCGTTCCTCTTGATATTAACTGGACAACAGTTGGTGTGGACATAGATGGTTTAAGGAGCTGATGGCACAGTCCCAATGGTTACTTTACCGCTTTTTGCGCCGCTGGAGGAAAAAGGTCCCATTGGAAAATCCTTCAATTAAGGTAAGGTGTCTAACCCCTCAAGTAAATTTCCTGACAATTTAGCAATGGCTCTTGTAATCCACCCACATGCTATAGTGGGTCTCTGGGCCACCCCGGCAGCAGTGTACAAAGATTTGAGTGTAGTCTCAATCTTGCGGTCAGCAATATCTTTCAGGGAGGCTGCACCAGGCACAGGAAGTACAATTTTATGTGAGAGCCTGGAGACTGACACATCCACTATCGGTGGATTTTCCTATTTTTTCCTATTCTCAGGAGGAAAAGGAAGAGATGATAACAGCCGCCTGGGAATTTGAAATTTCTTATCTGGATTAAACCACAGTTCTTCAAACAGGGTATTTAGTTCCTTTGACACAGGAAAACTGGCTGATGATTTTTTCTTAATATTAAAGTAAGATTCCTCACTTTTCCCTGTAACCTTATCAGGGATATTTATTTATACTTACTGATAGCATCTTCGAGAGCCTCTACACCCTGCGACAGAGTACCCTCCCCTACCTCTGTGTCCACCTCATCTTCCTCCATTTCTGACCCTGCATCATCAGAGTCAGAATGCAGTATATGGGCCAAGGTGCGTTTTTGCAGACAAATGGTAGAGGACTGAGACGCTGGTCTGGGTACTGATTTCTTTTTGATGAACTCATCCATAGAGTGTCTTAAGTATTGAGTCTTTTTCTCATTATGAGATAATTTTGGAGACCTCTTTCGCTAGGCAACGTCACGCAAGCGCACAGCGGCCGCCGCGCATGCGCATTCCGCACCTGTTCGCACCTGTTCGCACCGCAACGAAAAACCGCTGTGTGCGAATGGGTCGGAATGACCCCCTAAATTCCTAGATTAGGGACTTAGTACACTAGAAATCGCTCCCCCCTGCTATAACCCCCTGGTACCATTGAGATAAACTTGAGGCTTTCCGGAGGAGCTGCGCGTCCCTCTCAGTCAGCGTCTATGTCAGCTGCAGTAGGGAAAATGGTGCTTGTGAGCTGCTGGATCCGCTCATAGTGAAGCCCCGTCCCTTCAATGGCGCGCGGTCTTCCAGATTTTCTTTATACTGGCTTTATATGTCTTGTGTGCATAAAATAGAGTAAGCCCCCTTTTATGGCAGTAGTGCCAGTCTGGGTACTGTGTACACCATAGTGTACTTAGTCAGGAGGATCAGTCCGCTCTGTTTAGAAGCTGTGCGTCTCCGTACCCTCATGCCGCCATAATGGCCGGCGACCCGCTAACCGGAATGCCGGCTTAGTACTCGCCACTCTTCTGGCTCTCTTAGGTGAGGCGGCCTGCTGCGGGAATGTACGCTCACCGTGGTGGGGCTCGCAAATAGTTCCCTCAGGAGCTAGTGTCCTGTCAGTGGGGACTGGGACCATTAATCCTGAGAGAGGTTGGGCCATCCTTCACCTAAGTCCCACAAAGCAGGCACGTTGGTGCCAGCAAGTTCTGCCTGAAAATAACAAACATAAAATAAATGCAGAAAACTTCAGGATCTTCCAGAGATGTGACCGGCTCCTCCGGGCACATTTTCTAAACTGAGTCTGGTAGAAGGGGCATAGAGGGAGGAGCCAGCACACCTAGTCAAATTTCTATAGTGCCCATGGCTCCTAGTGGACCCGTCTATACCCTATGGTACTAAATGGATTACCAGTATCCCCTAGGACATAAGAGAAAAAAGCTTAACTTTTTAGTGCTTGGCCCCACTGGCTAACCCCATGGGGGGCAAATCAATTGTTTTGACGATGTCTGTGTAATGGGTGCCTGATGGAGCAATTTAATTATTGCACCGTTCAAGCGTGAGTGAAACTGGTACCAACATTTCTGCTTGCCACTTCTTGAGGTGGAGAGGAGACATGTGCAAAGTGTCTGGTTTATACACCTAGTAAGCAGCACTTTAGTTTAGTGACTATATACAGGTAAACCCAGTCTATTTGAGCGTGACATACGAGGTAATTAATGGGTGCCCAGAATAACTGCATTACTCCTTCAGGCGTCCATTAATTATTGTGGCATATTAAAATAACTGATTTCCCCCCTATGTGTTTATATGGAATTATCCTAAAGCAGACATTACACAGGCAAGATGCAATGAGTTTGCAAACTTCTTTGCAGATAAAATATCCACCATCCGGGCTGGAATCTCCACAGTGCCATCAAAGGAGTGCCAAACTACAAAGCCTGCCAATATAAGCTACCTGCCTTCATGGACCAGCTTTGATCCAGTGGATGTAAAGGACACTGCTGAAATTGCTCGAATTTTGCATACCACCTCCTGTGATCTGGACCCGGCCTCAAACAAGCTTCTAATAATTTGTATGGATATAATTGTCCTGTCCTTGCAAAAATTGTTCAAAGCTCTTTGCAGACAGGCATTTTCCTGGACCCCTAAAGGAAGCAATTGTTAGACTGCTTCTTAAAAAACCTAATTTAGACCCTGACTGCATGACCAATTACAGACCAGTATCAAACCTTCCTTTCCTAGGAAAGGTTATTGAGAAAATGGTTGCAAATCAACTGGAAACCCGCCTGACAACCCATGATATTTATGATCCATTCCAGTCAGGATTCAGGAGAAGACATAGCACTGAAAGAGCTCTGGTGCGTGCGTGTGTGTGTGTGTGTGTGTGTGTGTGTGTGTGTGTGTGTGTGTGTGTGTGTGTGTGTGTTAAATTATCTTCTGATGGCAAGAGACAGAGGTGACTGTTCATTATTAATCCTTCTGGATCTCTCTATCTCTCTGCAGCATTTGATACCGTGGACCATGGGCTTCTGATTGAGCGACTGATACATTTTGGTGGACTTGATGGCAAAGTCCTAAAATGGTTCAAATCATTTCTCACAGGCAGGTCACAGATAGTATCATCTGGAGTATACTCATCACCATCATTGCCATGTGGTGTCCAATAAGGTTCTATACTATCCCCCATGCTTTTTGCAGCATACAGATGTGTCCACATTTATCTTAACCATTAATAAGATTAACTGAGACTGGCCAGTAAGACTTAATCCCCTGCTGTAATGACTTAATCCCTTGATGTATTGTTCTCTGTATTGTATTGCATTTGAGAACAATAGATGAAGGATTTATGCTAATAAATCATGTTGTGACTAGGCGCAGAAAACTATCCAAGATAACGGTGGACCCATCTGTACATGCTCCCACTGGGTGAAGTAATAAGGTGCCATGGGCTGGTCTACCACTGCTATACAGATGATATACAACTGTACTTGTCCTTTTCTCCGGGCACTGATAACCCAATAGCAACCCTAAATGGCTGTCTAGCTGAGCTCCAGGAGTGGATGAGCGCCAGTTGGCTGCAACTGAACTGGGATAAAACAGAGGTCCTTATGATAGGACCACAACATCAAAGGACAAGACTGCAGCATTGCCAACCAACTGGACTTACACTCGGGGATTCAGAATTACAAACCACTGATCGTGTGCGGAATCTTGGCGTTGTCCTGGATGGTGGCTTGACACTTAAACATCAGATATCAGCCACAATCAAATCCTCATTCTTTCACCTGAGGAACATAGGGGGTCATTCCGAGTTGTTCGCTCGCAAGCGGATTTTAGCAGATTTGCTCATGCTAAGCCGCCGCCTACTGGGAGTGAATCTTAGCATCTTAAAATTGCGAACAATGTATTCGCAATATTGCGATTACACACCCCGTAGCAGTTTCTGAGTAGCTCCAGACTTACTCGGCATCTGCGATCATTTCAGTGCTTGTCGCTCCTGGTTTGACGTCACAAACACACCCAGCGTTCGCCCAGACACTCCCCCGTTTCTCCGGCCACTCCTGCGTTTTTTCCGGAAACGGTAGCGTTTTTTCCCACACGCCCATAAAACGGCCTGTTTCCGCCCAGTAACACCCATTTCCTGTCAATCACATTACGATCGCCAGAACGAAGAAAATGCCGTGAGTAAAATTCCTAAGTGCATAGCAAATTTACTTGGCGCAGTCGCAGTGCGGACATTGCGCATGCGCATTAAGCGGAAAATCGCTGCGATGCGAAGATTTTTACCGAGCGAACAACTCGGAATGACCCCCATAGCCAGAATCAAGCACTTAATTCCCTCAGATCATCTGCCAAAAGTCATACATGCATTTGTATAATCTCGTTTAGACTACTGTAATGCCCTCTACCTTGGTCTCCCAGCAAAAGAATTGCACCGCTTTCAGATGGTGCAAAACACAGCTGCCAGGCTGTTAACCAGCCAGCTCCGTTCTAGCCACATAACACCCATCCTCTACCCCCTTCACTGGCTGCCTGGAAGATGGCGAATCATCTTCAAGATTGGCTTACTGAGTTTTAAAGCACTACATGACCAGGGCCTGAAGCAGCTTCTGATCCCATGCTGCCCCACTCGATTACTGCAATCTGTAGATGAAGGACTTTTAGCAGTACCTAGAATCTCCTGTAATTCATCTGGGGGTCGAGCTTTTAGTCATGCGGCTCCGACTCTATGGAACTCACTGCCCCACACAGTGCGAGAGGCCCTACCTATAGAATCCTTCAAAAGTAGACTCAAGACTTTCCTGTTTACTCAAGCATTTCCATAATGTTAATTTAGTATCTACATGCTTCTGTATTTTATGAAAAGCTGTTCTGTACTTCATTATTTTCTGTACTATATTATGCTATGTATCTGTTAAGCGCCTCGAGTCCTATTGGAGAAAGAACGCTATATAGATAAAATTATTATTATTATTATTATTATTATTATTATTATTACATACAGTATGCTGGCCGTTGGGACAAGCCAAGAAATGCTATAACTTCAGCCACCCCCCAATTACTGTTCGCTGGGACATGCACAAAGAGAAGTAAATTTTCAGTGTCATAGTACAAAAAAATAAAAAAATAGGCCCCTCAGAAGATTATTTTCATCAGACAAATAAAGGCCGAGATAACTTTTTGGAATATTTACACAATTATCAGAAGCTGGATTGCCTATTCCTCGTATTTCCTCTTCCAGTTACATATTTGTTTATGTCATTGAAGAACTTTCCCTGTATCATGAGAGTATTCCTGATGGGCTACTCTAGACCTCACCCCCCCCCCCCCCCCTTCCCCCTACAGTAGTCTCACCATTTCCATATAGAGACATTTAATGTACAATACTGTGTATGGAGCTGCTACTGCTGAAGACGGGTGCTCTGGACAGATCATAGTACACACACTAAAAGCAACGTGTATAACCCGGCGAGACCTGTAAAACTATAATAATACAAGTGTAAGCAACAGTACACCGGCAACGATGAATGTAACCTTGCCGAGGTTCTAAGGGTCAAGATTTCTCAGTATGATCTTACTTACCCCACATGGCCGTGGTGTAGCGGTAACCCGTGCTCGGCGTGACGCCAGCAGCTGCACTAGCACTCTGCACCGGCTACAGGGACGCGGGTGGCTGCGGAGGACTATACCAAGTAGCACTTTGTGGGGGGTTTCACTTATACCAAGCGTGAGAGAGGCTACCAATTGCTGTAAGTGGGGGTATGCTCACAGCTACAGTCACAGGTCTGGCACCTAGAGAAGCTGCTGCAGCTGCTACAGCGTTATTTCTCCTGTGTGCACAGTACTTACTAGATTCACATGTACTGCATAGCTTTCCCCCCAATGTCCAATGATGCTGGCAGGCTGGTGCCATCCAGTCCTGCCTGAAAATAACAAACTTTTAAAATAAATTCAGAAAACTCTTCAGGAGCTTCCAGAGATGTCACCGGCTCATCTGGGCACATTTTCTAAACTGAGTCTGGTAGGAGGGGCATAGAGGGAGGGGCCAGCGCACACAATCAAACTTCTATAGTGCCCAAGGCTCCTAGTGGACCAGTCTATACCCCATGGAACTAAATGGATTCCCAGTATCCCCTAGGACGTAAGAGAGATTATATATATATAACACTCACTTCTCCAGCGATGCAGAAAAAGTAGATAAGCCAGCACTCACGTGTAGATGAAAGAAAAGCAGGATTTATTCCTTAACCAAACGGCATGGTGAAGTGCAGCAAATACAGCAAACACAGCCCGACAGATGTTTCAACCGACTGGTCTTCCTCAGGGGCTAACCGCACTGTTGTCATAACACGAAATATAAGCCTCAAATGGCTCCACAATCAACCCAGCAGCATCAGGATGTGGGCTGAGACAAGTCCGGGCATGTCTAGTGCATCCCCTGCTGTCTCCTCACACTCCATGACACTGGTAACTAAGCTAAACAAACCCGGTATCATGCATAGCAACGGCTCCGGAGTGCGGCAAAACGTGCGGCGAGTGGTCTCAGCAGCCTGACTAGTAAATGGCAAGCTGATAGTGAGGGGAATTGCAAGGATGCTGTATATCAAAACAGAAGTGAATGAAATGAAGTGATGTGTTAAAAAAAGTAAAAGGAATAGTGCTAAAGCTCAGCAGAACAGGGTTCCCTGAAAGTGCTGGCTAGAAAGTGCAGGGTGCAAAAAGCAGGAAGGAATGACAGGTCTAATAGAAATAATAGCAGGTGACACAAGGACAACCCTCAAAACAACCTACTGCAAAGCAATGCCCACTGGATGAGCTGCACTACCTGAGCCACTTGTGTGGGTTGTAAGAGGTTGTAAAGAGGTCATACAGGCACGTGGAGGCCACACACACTACTGAGCCTCATTTTTACTTGTTTTAAGGACATTACATCAAAGTTGGATCAGCCTGTAGTGTGTTTTTCCACTTTAATTTTGAGGGTGACTCCAAATCCATACCTACATGGGTTAATAAATTTGATTTCCATTGATAATTTTTGTGTGATTTTGTTGTCAACACATTCAACTATGTAAAGAACAAAGTATTTAATAAGAATATTTCATTCATTCAGATGTAGGATGTGTTATTTTAGTATTCCCTTTATTTTTTTGAGCAGTGTGTATATATATATATATATATATATATATATATATATAATGTTTTAAATTATATATTATTTAGCTATAACTAGTGCACAGTCCCTCTAGATTAATAGAGGACCCCTTTATGTACAACAAAGCGCGGACCACCTACAGTGTCACAATATATTACTGTGGTACCACCTTCACCCACAGTGTCACCATACATGTATGAGTCAGAAATAGTAATCTAACACTGCGGTTTAATTTTACCAACTGTGTCACACAATACGTGTATGAGTCCGAAATAAAATATATTACTGTGGTACCACCTTCACCCACAGTGTCACAATACATGTATGAGTCAGAAATAGTAATCTAACACTGTGGTTTCATTTCACTAACAGTGTCACACAATACATGTAAAAAATAAATTATATATATATATATATATACAGGTTGAGTATCCCATATCCAAATATTCCAAAATACAGACTTTTTTGAGTGAGTGTGAGATATTCACCCTCGCAAATTAACACCTCAACCCTGGCACACCTAATGCACCAGATATCTGCAAAAATGCTCACGTACTGCTGAGTGACACTGGAGGAAATCACGCTCTAAGGCAGACTTTCTCCATTTCAAACTTATGCTCTCATCCTTCAGTGCTGCCCTTTCTCTTGCTAAACAGTCATACTTCAAGAACCTCATCTCCCCAGTCTTCCAACCCCCGGCGCCTCTTTACCACTCTCAACTCACTCCTCTGCCCACCTCCAACTCGTCTCCCTTCCTCACTCTCTGCTCTTGACTTTGCCACTTACTTCACATCCAAAATTGACTCCATACATCAGGACATCACATCACACCAGACCATCAGTAACCAGCCTTCTCCCATCTCTTACCAACCCTCCCCATCCCTTGCACCAACTCTGACATCTTTCTCCCATGCATCTGGAGAGGAAGTCATGGCCCTCATTCGTTCCTGTCCCCTCACCACCTCCCCACTTGACCCTATCCCCTTCCGCCTTCTCCGCTACCTCTCTCCTTCTGCTTGTTTCCCATCTTTCCCACCTTCTCAATCTCTTCCTCTCATTAGGCACTGTCCCCTCTGCCTTCAAGCATGCACTCATCTCTCCTATTCTTAAAAAACCTACCCTTGATCCAAACACTCTCTCCAACTACCGACCCATCTCTCTCCTCCCTTTTGCCTCCAAACTCCTTGAGCGTATTGTCTACAACCGCCTTACTTCCTTTCTTTCCTCACTGCTTGACACATTCCAGTCTAGCTTCCGTCCTCTCCACTCCACTAAAACTGCCCTTACAAAAGTATGCAATGACCTCCATGCTGCTAAATCTAAGGGACACTACTCTCTACTTATTCTACTGGATCTCTCTGCTGCTTTTGACACTGTGGACCATCCTCCCCTACTGCAAATCCTTCACTCCATTGGTCTGCATGACACTGCCCTTTCTTGGCTGCCCTCCTACCTTTCTGACCGTTCATTCTCTGTCTCCTCTTATGACTCTACCTCCCCCTCACTTCCACTAACTGTAGGGGTATCCCAAGGTTCTGTCCTTGGTCCTCTACTCTTCTCTCTCTACACGTCCTCACTAGGTAAGCTCATTAGTTCTTTTGGTTTCCAATATCATCTCTATACTGATGACACTCAAATCTATCTTTCCTCTCCAGACCTCTCCCCTGCTCTCCTCACTCGTATCTCCAACTGTCTCTCTGCTACCTCTTCCTGGATGTCCCAGTGCTTTCTTAACATGTCTAAGACCGAGCTGATCATCTTCCCTCCCTCCCGCATAACCTCACCTCCTACAGTCTCATTATCTATTGATGGCACTACTATCTCCTCTAGCCCCCAAGTGCGCTGTCTTGGAGTAATCCTTGACTCCTCCCTCTCCTTCAAACCACACATTCAGCACCTCTCACAAACCTGCCATTTTCATCTAAAAACTATTTCCAGGATCAGACCCTTTCTGACCCAGGATGCTACTAAGACTCTTATCCACTAACTGGTCATCTCCAGACTGGACTACTGTAATCTCCTCCTAACTGGCATTCCTGACAAATACCTCTCTCCACTCCAATCTATACTCAATGCTGCTGCCCGGCTCATCTTCCTCACCAAACGCACTACGTCCACCTCTCCTCTCTTACTAGAACTTCACTGGCTCCCCTTCCCTTTCAGAATCCATTTCAAGCTTCTCACATTTGCTTACAAAGCCCTCACCCACTCCTCTCCGATCTACATCTCTGACCTTATCTCCCTTTACACTCCCACCCGTCCTCTTCGCTCTGCTAATGCACATCGACTCTCCTGCCTACGGATTACTTCCTCCCACTCCTACCTCCAAGATTTTTCACGTGCTGCACCACTTCTCTGGAATTCCCTACCTCTCCCCCTCAGACTCTCCAAAACTTCAAACAAGCTCTCAAGACCCACTTCTTCACCAAACCCAGCCAAATCTCATCCTAAACCTCTGTTCCACGCTCTCTATGTACCCCATCTGTCTCACCCCTGTCTGTCTACCCTCCCCTTTAGAATGTAAGCTCTCACGAGCAGGGCTCTCTTCCCTCATGTGCTTATGCTTTTCTTACTTTAATAATATTCAACTGCACCAAATCCACCAGTCTTCTGCCACCTGATACTTATTCCAGTGTCATTTGCTGATGTAGCTATGTTTATTTACCCTGTACTTGTCCTATATTGTCAACTGTAAGTTGCTGTTTTCCTGCTTGATTATTTGTTTATGTACTCTGTAATTGGGCGCTGCGGAACCCTTGTGGCGCCATATAAATAAAGGATAATAATAATAATAATAATACATAGTGAAACCTTTGTTTTTTGATGACTCAATGTACACAAACTTTGTTTAATACACAAAGTTATTAAAAATATTGTATTAAATGACCTTCAGGCTGTGTGTATAAGGTGTATATGAAACATAAATGAATTGCGTGAATGTACAAACACTTTGCTTAATGTACAAAGTTATAAAAAAATATTAGCTAAAATTACCTTCAGACAGTGTGTATAAGGTGTATATGAAACATAAATGCATTCTGTGCTTAGATTTAGGTCCCATCACCATGATATCTCATTATGGTATGCAATTATTCCAAAATACGGAAAAATCCGATATCCAAAATACCTCTGGTCCCAAGCATTTTGGATAAGGGATACTCAACCTGTATATATATATATATATATATATATATAGATTGCTGTGGTACCACTTTCACCCATAGTGTCACACAATATGTGTATGAGTCAGAAATAGTAATCTACCACTTGTTTAATTTCACCAACAGTGTCACAAATTCAATACTTGTACGATTATACGCTGCGGTCTGACCGGCAGTGTCACAGTAAAATAATAGTACAGTACACTGGGTTTAGTACCCAAAAAATAATATATATTTATAAAATGATTAAATTATATTTATACAGCAGCCCCTTTATGGATGGATTGAGTACCCCTGAACACAGCAGCCCCCTGATGGAATACAGCACCCCTGGAGGACACAGGTACCCCTTTAGCAGCCTCTTGATGGACAAAAACAGTGCACCCCTGGATGAAGTGGTGGAAGTAGTGAGCGGTGGGCCCAGGTGCAACAATTTGCTTTGGGCCCACATTATCCCAGTTACTATCCAAACCCCAAATTAGACTTTTTGCATGCGCCAAAATGGGAAGGGTGCATGGTGTTACTGGATACAGGGTATCCGTATTATTCACGCAAAAATCAGGATGACTATTTTGCATTATACATGAATAATAATATATACTGCAGACAGCATAAGTGACCACCATATATTATACACAGCATAAAGTTACCATCAAATACTACATACAGCATAAGTGACTGTCATATATTACACACAGCATAAGTGACCGTCATGTACTACACACAACATAAGTGACCGCAATATACTACAGACAGCATTAGTGACCTCATATACTACAGACTGCATCACACTCCTAATTACAACCATCAGTCTCATAAAAAAGGTAGGTCCTTCATGGGCAGCACAGCATCGTGCTTCAGCAGAACAGATATGTAAGGCAGCCACATGGTCTTCCATTAACACACTTATTAGACATTATGCCTTGGATACTTTTGCCTCTCATGACGCTGAATTCAGGCGAAGGGTTCTCCTGTCCAATCAGGAGCATCCCCACCACTAAAAATTGCTTTGGGAAATCCCATTGTTATCATGTGAATAACCTGTGGACCCAGCCGGAGAAATATACGCTATGGTAAGAACTTACCGTTGATAACGGTATTTCTCCTATGTCCACAGGTTCCACAGGGATCCCACCCTGACGCATCTGATTTGAGGATCTTTCTACTCACTAACCTCTTCCTTCTTGTACGGAAGGGTGTGCATGTGTGTTCTTCTCGCCTGATTAGGGCTCTACATGATGGTCCTGCCTAAATGCTTTGGAATTCAACTGATTTGCCTGAGCCAGTGGGTGGGGATATATGTATGGGCCCGTTGCATCCTGGGAGGACTAAAAGCTTGTGATCATTTGGTGCCAATCCGCTATCGCTCCACCATATCCCATTGTTATCCTGTGGAACCTTATCGACGGTAAGTTCTTACCATAATGTATATTTTTCGCAGGACCTGATTGGGTAGGGGATAAGAAAAAACACCCGGTTTTCACGCCTGCGGCGCTATCACGGGTAATTGTCTCTGAATGCCGTCTATATTTGAATCCATACATGCTATGCAGACGGAGCAAGTTGTTAGTGATTGGTGGAGTTCTTAGAGCAATATATACATTTACACACACAAAACCAGCTGGTGCGGCACTCCATAAAAAACACAATGGAGACTGCGCTTTTATCAAGGGCTCTGAAACACTGCAGTAACTAGCAGTCTCTATTGTGTTTTATATGGAGTGCCGCCACAGCTGGTTTTATGTTCACCGTTTTTCTCATTAGCAGCACGGATTGGATTGCACCCACATACGTTACCCGGGAGTACCAGTATTGGAAGTATATATATATATATATATATATATATATATTTACATACATATACACACACATAATAAATATATATATTAAATCAGTGGGACAGCACGATAGATAGCTTGATTGAGCTCATCACCCTTCATTGGTCTAAAGATGCTGTAGCCGCGGCATCCATGTTGGCATCCACCTATTACCGCTGGAGTTAATGTTATTTTGTGGCCCACGGCGCAGCTCCGGGCAGTAATTGATGAGTCAAGCTTACTCATTATGTGCTGGCGTCTGTGGGCCCCTTCACTGCGGTGGGCTCCAGTGCATTACACCGTTGCACTCCCGCAAGTTCTGCTACTGCCTGGACGGGCAACACATGGACGCATCCATTCACTACAATCTACACAGCTGGAGTAAAATAGCGCAGTCACCAGGGACCTTATACAAAATTCAAAACCCGTGGGAATCTGGCAGCGGGGAGGATGACGTTTTGCCTCAATTTGGGATCCGAGACAGGCAGGACAACATGAGCTGGACTCAGATGCCCGCTTGGATCTCAGAGAACCGGACCCGCTCATCTCCAATTTTATCACAGCACAGGTTACTGCACACAGAAAGTAAGTAGGAAAATATAGGTGCTAGGTGAAATGGTGCACCATGTTTAGTAGAGATGAGCGGGTTCGGTTTCTCTGAATCCGAACCCGCCCGAACTTCATGTTTTTTTTCACGGGTCCGAGCGACTCGGATCTTCCCGCCTTGCTCGGTTAACCCGAGCGCGCCCGAACGTCATCATGACGCTGTCGGATTCTCGCGAGGCTCGGATTCTATCGCGAGACTCGGATTCTATATAAGGAGCCGCGCGTCGCCGCCATTTTCACACGTGCATTGAGATTGATAGGGAGAGGACGTGGCTGGCGTCCTCTCCATTTAGATTAGGGTTGAGAGAGAGAGAGAGAGATTGACCTGAGGCTGTGATACTGTAGAAGAGAGTGCAGAGTTTAGTGACTGACGACCACAGTGACCACCAGACAGTGCAGTTGTTTGTTTTATTTAATATATCCGTTCTCTGCCTGAAAAAAACGATACACACAGTGACTCAGTCACATACCATATCTGTGTGCACTGCTCAGCCCAGTGTGCTGCATCAATGTATATATATATATGACTGTGCTCAGCTCACACAGCTTATAATTGTGGGGGAGACTGGGGAGCACTGCAGTGCCAGTTATAGGTTATAGCAGGAGCCAGGAGTACATAATATTATATTAAAATTAAACAGTGCACACTTTTGCTGCAGGAGTGCCACTGCCAGTGTGACTAGTGACCAGTGACCTGACCACCAGTATATATAATATTAGTAGTATACTATCTCTTTATCAACCAGTCTATATTAGCAGCAGACACAGTACAGTGCGGTAGTTCACGGCTGTGGCTACCTCTGTGTCGGCACTCGGCAGCCCGTCCATAATTGTATATACCACCTAACCGTGGTTTTTTTTTCTTTCTTTATAGTCATACTAGTTACGAGTATACTATCTCTTTATCAACCAGTCTATATTAGCAGCAGACACAGTACAGTGCGGTAGTTCACGGCTGTGGCTACCTCTGTGTCGGCACTCGGCAGCCCGTCCATAATTGTATATACCACCTAACCGTGGTTTTTTTTTCTTTCTTTATACATACATACTAGTTACGAGTATACTATCTCTTTATCAACCAGTCTATATTAGCAGCAGACACAGTACAGTGCGGTAGTTCACGGCTGTGGCTACCTCTGTGTCGGCACTCGGCAGCCCGTCCATAATTGTATATACCACCTAACCGTGGTTTTTTTTTCTTTCTTTATACATACATACTAGTTACGAGTATACTATCTCTTTATCAACCAGTCTATATATTAGCAGCAGACACAGTACAGTGCGGTAGTTCACGGCTGTGGCTACCTCTGTGTCGGCACTCGGCAGCCCGTCCATAATTGTATATACCACCTAACCGTGTTTTTTTTTTCTTTCTTTATACATACATACTAGTTATGAGTATACTATCTCTTTATCAACCAGTCTATATATTAGCAGCAGACACAGTACAGTGCGGTAGTTCACGGCTGTGGCTACCTCTGTGTCGGCACTCGGCAGCCCGTCCATAATTGTATATACCACCTAACCGTGGTTTTTTTTTCTTTCTTTATACATACATACTAGTTACGAGTATACTATCTCTTTATCAACCAGTCTATATATTAGCAGCAGACACAGTACAGTGCGGTAGTTCACGGCTGTGGCTACCTCTGTGTCGGCACTCGGCAGCCCGTCCATAATTGTATACTAGTATCCAATCCATCCATCTCCATTGTTTACCTGAGGTGCCTTTTAGTTGTGCCTATTAAAATATGGAGAACAAAAATGTTGAGGTTCCAAAATTAGGGAAAGATCAAGATCCACTTCCACCTCGTGCTGAAGCTGCTGCCACTAGTCATGGCCGAGACGATGAAATGCCAGCAACGTCGTCTGCCAAGGCCGATGCCCAATGTCATAGTACAGAGCATGTCAAATCCAAAACACCAAATATCAGTAAAAAAAGGACTCCAAAACCTAAAATAAAATTGTCGGAGGAGAAGCGTAAACTTGCCAATATGCCATTTACCACACGGAGTGGCAAGGAACGGCTGAGGCCCTGGCCTATGTTCATGGCTAGTGGTTCAGCTTCACATGAGGATGGAAGCACTCAGCCTCTCGCTAGAAAAATGAAAAGACTAAAGCTGGCAAAAGCAGTAGCACCGCAAAGAACTGTGCGTTCTTCGAAATCCCAAATCCACAAGGAGAGTCCGACTCCAATTGTGTCGGTTGCGATGCCTGACCTTCCCAACACTGGACGTGAAGAGCATGCGCCTTCCACCATTTGCACGCCCCCTGCAAGTGATGGAAGGAGCACCCGCAGTCCAGTTCCTGATAGTCAGATTGAAGATGTCAGTGTTGAAGTACACCAGGATGAGGAGGATATGGGTGTTGCTGGCGCTGGGGAGGAAATTGACCAGGAGGATTCTGATGGTGAGGTGGTTTGTTTAAGTCAGGCACCCGGGGAGACACCTGTTGTCCGTGGTAGGAATATGGCCGTTGACATGCCTGGTGAAAATACCAAAAAAATCAGCTCTTCGGTGTGGAAGTATTTCACCAGAAATGCGGACAACAGGTGTCAAGCCGTGTGTTCCCTTTGTCAAGCTGTAATAAGTAGGGGGTAAGGACGTTAACCACCTCGGAACATCCTCCCTTATACGTCACCTGCAGCGCATTCATAATAAGTCAGTGACAAGTTCAAAAACTTTGGGTGACAGCGGAAGCAGTCCACTGACCAGTAAATCCCTTCCTCTTGTAACCAAGCTCACGCAAACCACCCCACCAACTCCCTCAGTGTCAATTTCCTCCTTCCCCAGGAATGCCAATAGTCCTGCAGGCAATGTCACTGGCAATTCTGACGAGTCCTCTCCTGCCTGGGATTCCTCCGATGCATCCTTGCGTGTAACGCCTACTGCTGCTGGCGCTGCTGTTGTTGCTGCTGGGAGTCGATGGTCATCCCAGAGGGGAAGTCGTAAGCCCACTTGTACTACTTCCAGTAAGCAATTGACTGTTCAACAGTCCTTTGCGAGGAAGATGAAATATCACAGCAGTCATCCTGCTGCAAAGCGGATAACTGAGGCCTTGACAACTATGTTGGTGTTAGACGTGCGTCTGGTATCCGCCGTTAGTTCACAGGGAACTAGACAATTTATTGAGGCAGTGTGCCCCCGTTACCAAATACCATCTAGGTTCCACTTCTCTAGGCAGGCGATACCGAGAATGTACACGGACGTCAGAAAAAGACTCACCAGTGTCCTAAAAAATGCAGTTGTACCCAATGTCCACTTAACCACGGACATGTGGACAAGTGGAGCAGGGCAGGGTCAGGACTATATGACTGTGACAGCCCACTGGGTAGATGTATGGACTCCCGCCGCAAGAACAGCAGCGGCGGCACCAGTAGCAGCATCTCGCAAACGCCAACTCTTTCCTAGGCAGGCTACGCTTTGTATCACCGCTTTCCAGAATACGCACACAGCTGAAAACCTCTTACGGCAACTGAGGAAGATCATCGCGGAATGGCTTACCCCAATTGGACTCTCCTGTGGATTTGTGGCATCGGACAACGCCAGCAATATTGTGTGTGCATTAAATATGGGCAAATTCCAGCACGTCCCATGTTTTGCACATACCTTGAATTTGGTGGTGCAGAATTTTTTAAAAAACGACAGGGGCGTGCAAGAGATGCTGTCGGTGGCCAGAAGAATTGCGGGACACTTTCGGCGTACAGGCACCACGTACAGAAGACTGGAGCACCACCAAAAACTACTGAACCTGCCCTGCCATCATCTGAAGCAAGAAGTGGTAACGAGGTGGAATTCAACCCTCTATATGCTTCAGAGGTTGGAGGAGCAGCAAAAGGCCATTCAAGCCTATACAATTGAGCACGATATAGTAGGTGGAATGCACCTGTCTCAAGCGCAGTGGAGAATGATTTCAACGTTGTGCAAGGTTCTGATGCCCTTTGAACTTGCCACACGTGAAGTCAGTTCAGACACTGCCAGCCTGAGTCAGGTCATTCCCCTCATCAGGCTTTTGCAGAAGAAGCTGGAGACATTGAAGGAGGAGCTAACACGGAGCGATTCCGCTAGGCATGTGGGACTTGTGGATGGAGCCCTTAATTCGCTTAACAAGGATTCACGGGTGGTCAATCTGTTGAAATCAGAGCACTACATTTTGGCCACCGTGCTCGATCCTAGATTTAAAGCCTACCTTGGATCTCTCTTTCCGGCAGACACAAGTCTGCTGGGGTTGAAAGACCTGCTGGTGACAAAATTGTCAAGTCAAGCGGAACGCGACCTGTCAACATCTCCTCCTTCACATTCTCCCGCAACTGGGGGTGCGAGGAAAAGGCTCAGAATTCCGAGCCCACCCGCTGGCGGTGATGCAGGGCAGTCTGGAGCGACTGCTGATGCTGACATCTGGTCCGGACTGAAGGACCTGACAACGATTACGGACATGTCGTCTACTGTCACTGCATATGATTCTCTCAACATTGATAGAATGGTGGAGGATTATATGAGTGACCGCATCCAAGTAGGCACGTCACACAGTCCGTACTTATACTGGCAGGAAAAAGAGGCAATTTGGAGGCCCTTGCACAAACTGGCTTTATTCTACCTAAGTTGCCCTCCCACAAGTGTGTACTCCGAAAGAGTGTTTAGTGCCGCCGCTCACCTTGTCAGCAATCGGCGTACGAGGTTACATCCAGAAAATGTGGAGAAGATGATGTTCATTAAAATGAATTATAATCAATTCCTCCGCGGAGACATTGACCAGCAGCAATTGCCTCCACAAAGTACACAGGGAGCTGAGATGGTGGATTCCAGTGGGGACGAATTGATAATCTGTGAGGAGGGGGATGTACACGGTGATATATCGGAGGGTGATGATGAGGTGGACATCTTGCCTCTGTAGAGCCAGTTTGTGCAAGGAGAGATTAATTGCTTCTTTTTTGGGGGGGGTCCAAACCAACCCGTCATATCAGTCACAGTCGTGTGGCAGACCCTGTCACTGAAATGATGGGTTGGTTAAAGTGTGCATGTCCTGTTTTGTTTATACAACATAAGGGTGGGTGGGAGGGCCCAAGGACAATTCCATCTTGCACCTCTTTTTTCTTTTCTTTTTCTTTGCGTCATGTGCTGTTTGGGGAGGGTTTTTTGGAAGGGACATCCTGCGTGACACTGCAGTGCCACTCCTAGATGGGCCCGGTGTTTGTGTCGGCCACTAGGGTCGCTTATCTTACTCACACAGCTACCTCATTGCGCCTCTTTTTTTCTTTGCGTCATGTGCTGTTTGGGGAGGGTTTTTTGGAAGGGACATCCTGCGTGACACTGCAGTGACACTCCTAGATGGGCCCGGTGTTTGTGTCGGCCACTAGGGTCGCTTATCTTACTCACACAGCTACCTCATTGCGCCTCTTTTTTTCTTTGCGTCATGTGCTGTTTGGGGAGGGTTTTTTGGAAGGGACATCCTGCGTGACACTGCAGTGCCACTCCTAGATGGGCCCGGTGTTTGTGTCGGCCACTAGGGTCGCTAATCTTACTCACACAGCTACCTCATTGCGCCTCTTTTTTTCTTTGCGTCATGTGCTGTTTGGGGAGGGTTTTTTGGAAGGGCCATCCTGCGTGACACTGCAGTGCCACTCCTAGATGGGCCCGGTGTTTGTGTCGGCCACTAGGGTCGCTTATCTTACTCACACAGCGACCTCGGTGCAAATTTTAGGACTAAAAATAATATTGTGAGGTGTGAGGTATTCAGAATAGACTGAAAATGAGTGGAAATTATGGTTTTTGAGGTTAATAATACTTTGGGATCAAAATGACCGCCAAATTCTATGATTTAAGCTGTTTTTTAGGTTTTTTGGAAAAAAACACCCGAATTCAAAACACACCCGAATCCGACAAAAAAAATTCGGTGAGGTTTTGCCAAAACGCGGTCGAACCCAAAACACGGCCGCGGAACCGAACCCAAAACCAAAACACAAAACCCGAAAAATTTCCGGCGCTCATCTCTAATGTTTAGATGTCTATATATTTTCTAGAGAAGAGCGCCGGAAATTTTTCGGGTTTTGTGTTTTGGTTTTGGGTTCGGTTCCACGGCCGTGTTTTGGGTTCGACCGCGTTTTGGCAAAACCTCACCGAATTTTTTTTGTCGGATTCGGGTGTGTTTTGGATTCGGGTGTTTTTTTCAAAAAACCCTAAAAAACAGCTTAAATCATAGAATTTGGGGGTCATTTTGATCCCAAAGTATTATTAACCTCAAAAACCATAATTTCCACTCATTTTCAGTCTATTCTGAATACCTCACACCTCACAATATTATTTTTAGTCCTAAAATTTGCACCGAGGTCGCTGTGTGAGTAAGATAAGCGACCCTAGTGGCCGACACAAACACCGGGCCCATCTAGGAGTGGCACTGCAGTGTCACGCAGGATGTCCCTTCCAAAAAACCCTCCCCAAACAGCACATGACGCAAAGAAAAAAAGAGGCGCAATGAGGTAGCTGACTGTGTGAGTAAGATAAGCGACCCTAGTGGCCGACACAAACACCGGGCCCATCTAGGAGTGGCACTGCAGTGTCACGCAGGATGTCCCTTCCAAAAAACCCTCCCCAAACAGCACATGACGCAGAGAAAAAAAGAGGCGCAATGAGGTAGCTGACTGTGTGAGTAAGATAAGCGACCCTAGTGGCCGACACAAACACCGGGCCCATCTAGGAGTGGCACTGCAGTGTCACGCAGGATGGCCCTTCCAAAAAACCCTCCCCAAACAGCACATGACGCAAAGAAAAATAAAAGAAAAAAGAGGTGCAAGATGGAATTGTCCTTGGGCCCTCCCACCCACCCTTATGTTGTATAAACAAAACAGGACATGCACACTTTAACCAACCCATCATTTCAGTGACAGGGTCTGCCACACGACTGTGACTGATATGACGGGTTGGTTTGGACCCCCCCCCAAAAAAGAAGCAATTAATCTCTCCTTGCACAAACTGGCTCTACAGAGGCAAGATGTCCACCTCATCATCATCCTCCGATATATCACCGTGTACATCCCCCTCCTCACAGATTATCAATTCGTCCCCACTGGAATCCACCATCTCAGCTCCCTGTGTACTTTGTGGAGGCAATTGCTGCTGGTCAATGTCTCCGCGGAGGAATTGATTATAATTCATTTTAATGAACATCATCTTCTCCACATTTTCTGGATGTAACCTCGTACGCCGATTGCTGACAAGGTGAGCGGCGGCACTAAACACTCTTTCGGAGTACACACTTGTGGGAGGGCAACTTAGGTAGAATAAAGCCAGTTTGTGCAAGGGCCTCCAAATTGCCTCTTTTTCCTGCCAGTATAAGTACGGACTGTGTGACGTGCCTACTTGGATGCGGTCACTCATATAATCCTCCACCATTCTTTCAATGTTGAGAGAATCATATGCAGTGACAGTAGACGACATGTCCGTAATCGTTGTCAGGTCCTTCAGTCCGGACCAGATGTCAGCATCAGCAGTCGCTCCAGACTGCCCTGCATCACCGCCAGCGGGTGGGCTCGGAATTCTGAGCCTTTTCCTCGCACCCCCAGTTGCGGGAGAATGTGAAGGAGGAGATGTTGACAGGTCGCGTTCCGCTTGACTTGACAATTTTCTCACCAGCAGGTCTTTCAACCCCAGCAGACTTGTGTCTGCCGGAAAGAGAGATCCAAGGTAGGCTTTAAATCTAGGATCGAGCATGGTGGCCAAAATGTAGTGCTCTGATTTCAACAGATTGACCACCCGTGAATCCTTGTTAAGCGAATTAAGGGCTCCATCCACAAGTCCCACATGCCTAGCGGAATCGCTCCGTGTTAGCTCCTCCTTCAATGTCTCCAGCTTCTTCTGCAAAAGCCTGATGAGGGGAATGACCTGACTCAGGCTGGCAGTGTCTGAACTGACTTCACGTGTGGCAAGTTCAAAGGGCATCAGAACCTTGCACAACGTTGAAATCTGTCGTTTTTTTAAAAATTCTGCACCACCAAATTCAAGGTATGTGCAAAACATGGGACGTGCTGGAATTTGCCCATATTTAATGCACACACAATATTGCTGGCGTTGTCCGATGCCACAAATCCACAGGAGAGTCCAATTGGGGTAAGCCATTCCGCGATGATCTTCCTCAGTTGCCGTAAGAGGTTTTCAGCTGTGTGCGTATTCTGGAAAGCGGTGATACAAAGCGTAGCCTGCCTAGGAAAGAGTTGGTGTTTGCGAGATGCTGCTACTGGTGCCGCCGCTGCTGTTCTTGCGGCGGGAGTCCATACATCTACCCAGTGGGCTGTCACAGTCATATAGTCCTGACCCTGCCCTGCTCCACTTGTCCACATGTCCGTGGTTAAGTGGACATTGGGTACAACTGCATTTTTTAGGACACTGGTGAGTCTTTTTCTGACGTCCGTGTACATTCTCGGTATCGCCTGCCTAGAGAAGTGGAACCTAGATGGTATTTGGTAACGGGGGCACACTGCCTCAATAAATTGTCTAGTTCCCTGTGAACTAACGGCGGATACCGGACGCACGTCTAACACCAACATAGTTGTCAAGGCCTCAGTTATCCGCTTTGCAGCAGGATGACTGCTGTGATATTTCATCTTCCTCGCAAAGGACTGTTGGACAGTCAATTGCTTACTGGAAGTAGTACAAGTGGGCTTACGACTTCCCCTCTGGGATGACCATCGACTCCCAGCAGCAACAACAGCAGCGCCAGCAGCAGTAGGCGTTACACGCAAGGATGCATCGGAGGAATCCCAGGCAGGAGAGGAATCATCAGAATTGCCAGTGACAATGCCTGCAGGACTATTGGCATTCCTGGGGAAGGAGGAAATTGACACTGAGGGAGTTGGTGGGGTGGTTTGCGTGAGCTTGGTTACAAGAGGAAGGGATTTACTGGTCAGTGGACTGCTTCCGCTGTCGGCCAAAGTTTTTGAACTTGTCACTGACTTATTATGAATGCGCTGCAGGTGACGTATAAGGGAGGATGTTCCGAGGTGGTTAACGTCCTTACCCCTACTTATTACAGCTTGACAAAGGGAACACACGGCTTGACAAATGTTGTCCGCATTTCTGGTGAAATACTTCCACACCGAAGAGCTGATTTTTTTGGTATTTTCACCAGGCATGTCAACGGCCATATTCCTCCCACGGACAACAGGTGTCTCCCCGGGTGCCTGACTTAAACAAACCACCTCACCATCAGAATCCTCCTGGTCAATTTCCTCCCCAGCGCCAGCAACACCCATATCCTCCTCATCCTGGTGTACTTCAACACTGACATCTTCAATCTGACTATCAGGAACTGGACTGCGGGTGCTCCTTCCAGCACTTGCAGGGGGCGTGCAAATGGTGGAAGGCGCATGCTCTTCACGTCCAGTGTTGGGAAGGTCAGGCATCGCAACCGACACAATTGGACTCTCCTTGTGGATTTGGGATTTCGAAGAACGCACAGTTCTTTGCTGTGCTTTTTCCAGCTTGAGTCTTTTCATTTTTCTAGCGAGAGGCTGAGTGCTTCCATCCTCATGTGAAGCTGAACCACTAGCCATGAACATAGGCCAGGGCCTCAGCCGTTCCTTGCTACTCCGTGTGGTAAATGGCATATTGGCAAGTTTACGCTTCTCCTCCGACAATTTTATTTTAGGTTTTGGAGTCCTTTTTTTACTGATATTTGGTGTTTTGGATTTGACATGCTCTGTACTATGACATTGGGCATCGGCCTTGGCAGACGACGTTGCTGGCATTTCATCGTCTCGGCCATGACTAGTGGCAGCAGCTTCAGCACGAGGTGGAAGTGGATCTTGATCTTTCCCTAATTTTGGAACCTCAACATTTTTGTTCTCCATATTTTAATAGGCACAACTAAAAGGCACCTCAGGTAAACAATGGAGATGGATGGATACTAGTATACAATTATGGATGGACTGCCGAGTGCCGACACAGAGGTAGCTACAGCCGTGGACTACCGTACTGTACTGTGTCTGCTGCTAATATAGACTGGTTGATAAAGAGATGTAGTATGTATGTATAAAGAAGAAAGAAAAAAAACCACGGGTAGGTGGTATACAATTATGGACGGACTGCCGAGTGCCGACACAGAGGTAGCTACAGCCGTGGACTACCGTACTGTACTGTGTCTGCTGCTAATATAGACTGGATGATAATGAGATGTAGTATGTATAAAGAAGAAAGAAAAAAAAACCACGGGTAGGTGGTATACAATTATGGATGGACTGCCGAGTGCCGACACAGAGGTAGCTACAGCCGTGGACTACCGTACTGTACTGTGTCTGCTGCTAATATAGACTGGATGATAATGAGATGTAGTATGTATAAAGAAGAAAAAGAAAACCACGGGTAGGTGGTATACAATTATGGATGGACTGCCGAGTGCCGACACAGAGGTAGCTACAGCCGTGGACTACTGTACTGTACTGTGTCTGCTGCTAATATAGACTGGATGATAATGAGATGTAGTATGTATAAAGAAGAAAGAAAAAAAAACCACGGGTAGGTGGTATACAATTATGGATGGACTGCCGAGTGCCGACACAGAGGTAGCTACAGCCGTGGACTACCGTACTGTACTGTGTCTGCTGCTAATATAGACTGGATGATAATGAGATGTAGTATGTATAAAGAAGAAAAAAAAAACCACAGGTAGGTGGTATACAATTATGGATGGACTGCCGAGTGCCGACACAGAGGTAGCTACAGCCGTGGACTACCGTACTGTACTGTGTCTGCTGCTAATATAGACTGGATGATAATGAGATGTAGTATGTATAAAGAAGAAAAAAAAACCACGGGTAGGTGGTATACAATTATGGACGGACTGCCGAGTGCCGACACAGAGGTAGCTACAGCCGTGGACTACCGTACTGTACTGTGTCTGCTGCTAATATAGACTGGATGATAATGAGATGTAGTATGTATAAAGAAGAAAGAAAAAAAAACCACGGGTAGGTGGTATACAATTATGGATGGACTGCCGAGTGCCGACACAGAGGTAGCTACAGCCGTGGACTACCGTACTGTACTGTATCTGCTGCTAATATAGACTGGATGATAATGAGATGTAGTATGTATAAAGAAGAAAAAAAAAAACACGGGTAGGTGGTATACAATTATGGATGGACTGCCGAGTGCCGACACAGAGGTAGCTACAGCCGTGGACTACCGTACTGTACTGTGTCTGCTGCTAATATAGACTGGATGATAATGAGATGTAGTATGTATAAAGAAGAAAAAAAAACCACGGGTAGGTGGTATACAATTATGGACGGACTGCCGAGTGCCGACACAGAGGTAGCTACAGCCGTGGACTACCGTACTGTACTGTGTCTGCTGCTAATATAGACTGGATGATAATGAGATGTAGTATGTATAAAGAAGAAAAAAAAAAAAACCACGGGTAGGTGGTATACAATTATGGATGGACTGCCGAGTGCCGACACAGAGGTAGCTACAGCCGTGGACTACCGTACTGTGTCTGCTGCGACTGGATGATAAATAATGATATAAAAAATATATATATATATCACTACTGCAGCCGGACAGGTATATATTATATAATGACGGACCTGCTGGACACTGTCTGTCAGCAGAATGAGTTTTTTATAGAATAAAAAAACACCACACAAGTCACACGACGAGTGTTTAACTTTTTCAGGCAATCACAATATAGTATACTATACTGGTGGTCAGTGTGGTCAGGTCACTGGTCAGTCACACTGGCAGTGGCACTCCTGCAGCAAAAGTGTGCACTGTTTAATTTTAATAATATGTACTCCTGGCTCCTGCTATAACCTATAACTGCTCCCCAGTCTCCCCCACAATTAAGCTGTGTGAGCACAGTCAGATATTATACATAGATGATGCAGCACACTGGGCTGAGCACAGATATGGTATGTGACTGAGTCACTGTGTATCGTTTTTTTCAGGCAGAGAACGGATTATATTAAATAAAACTGCACTGGTGGTCACTGGTCAGTGGTCAGTCACTAGTAAACTCTGCACTCTCTAGTACTCCTAAGCTCCAGTAAATCAAGTGTCTCTGTCTCAATCTCACTCTCTCTCTTCTAATCTAAATGGAGAGGACGCCAGCCACGTCCTCTCCCTATCAATCTCAATGCACGTGTGAAAATGGCGGCGACGCGCGGCTCCTTATATAGAATCCGAGTCTCGCGATAGAATCCGAGCCTCGCGAGAATCCGACAGCGTCATGATGACGTTCGGGCGCGCTCGGGTTAACCGAGCAAGGCGGGAAGATCCGAGTCGCTCGGATCCGTGTAAAAAAAGCTGAAGTTCGGGCGGGTTCGGATTCCGAGGAACCGAACCCGCTCATCTCTAATATTTTCGTGATCGTTTCCCTTCATACTTAGGGGACTATTTATCAAAGCTTGGATAGAGATAAAATTGTGAGAGATAAGGTACTAAACAATCAGCTCCTAATTTACATGTTCAACTGTTCAATATATTTATAAATGATCTAGGAATAGGCCTGGAAAGCACAATGTCAATCTTTGCAGATAATACTAAACTGTGTAAGGCAGTGCTGTAACTAGACATTTTGGCGCTGTGTGCAAGAAACAGCATCGGCGCCCCCCCCCCCATATACAAATATATATATATATATAATCAATCTCCCCTCTACACATGCACACACAATTAGCAGCTTTACACACAATGGGGGTGATTCAGACCTGATCGCTGGGCTGCTAATTTTGCTGTCCTGGGATCAGATAGTCACCGCCCAAGGCAGAGCCGGCCCTAACCAATATGATGCCCTAGGCAAGATTTTGTCTGGTGCCCCCTAGCACCACCGCTGGTTCCGCCTCTGGCCTTGCACCTCTTTCCCAGCACCATCACCCCTCACCAATAGCAGTCCTTATTTTGGTGTTTGTACTAACTATATTTTAAATAGGAACAGTTCGCGCATTTGGCACACAGCCCAAAAAGGGGTGTGTTTTTGCTGGCAAGGGGCATGGCCACACAATAGTAACCCCAATTCCAATTATGCCACACAGTAGTGCAACTTTGTTCACATTTGATCATGCGATAGTGTCCATAATTCATATTACGTCCCACAGTAGTATCAATTTACCTTTTATAAACGTTACTCCTCACAGTAAAGCCCCTTATTCACATTACATCACACTGAATTGCTCCTTATTCACATTACACCACACCCTATTGCTCTTTATTCACATTAGATGACACAGTAATGCCCTTTCTATACGCAACAATACATAGTAGAGCACCTTATACACATAATGCCACAGAGTAATGCCCCTTACACATATGAGACACATTATTAATGTCCTTATAAACATAATGCACCTTACACATTATGACAACCTTTATTAATGTCCTTTTACACATAATGTCCCTTACACATATGCTGCACATTATTAGTGCCACTATACGCATAATGACACACATACAGTAGTACCCTGTTACACATACAGTATGCCGCACATTATTAATGCCCTTATACACATAATGACACACATAGTGCCCCTTACATATATGTTGCACATTATTAATGCATTTTTACATGACACACATAATGCTCCTTACACATATTCCGAACACTACTGCACAACCAACCCACTCACATGCACACAGCACTCACACTGCCACTAACACTGTGACCTCTGCCTCTGCTTGGATACAGATGTGTCCTCATAAATCTTGCCTCTTTTTAATGAAAATGCATCTTATTTGCATTGCTATGTGGCTAGGATGCACAAGCAGCTTCTGCTGATTAAAATGATATGCACATGCCTATATATTGTGTGAGACTGTGGCTGTATCTGCATATGAAATGTTACACACAGAATATAGGCATGCCGCATATCATTTTAATCAGCAGAAGCTCCTGATGCCCCTAGGCGTATCAAATGCCCTAGGCAATTGCCTAGTTTGCCTATGGCCGGCTCTGGCCCAAGGGGAGTGTAAATTTGCCCGTGCAAGTGTGCGATTGCATGTGTATGCCGTGCTACAAATGTCCCTCAGTCAGCGGACAGCTGCAAGTCCGTTCCCACCACACTCACCATCTAATGTTTTTACCAGTGTGTGCAGTGTGTGCGTAGCCCAGGACTTACTCCTACAGTGCAATGAGAACAGGCTGATCGGGGCCGGAGCTGAAGTCACCCACCTGCCCTGAAAATGCTTGGGAACGCCTGAGTTCTCCCCGACACTCCCAGAAAATGGTCAGTTACCACCAAACGGACTATTCCTGTCAACCAGCATGCGAATGGCTGGGAGATCGAAATTTTCGCACCAGCCTGTCGCAGTTCAGCGATGCCTGTTGTTTGGTGATGCGCATGTGCATTGCGGTGCATACACATGCACAGTCTATCGATAATCACCCGCTGTGCGAAAACGCACAGCAGAAATCAGGTCTGAATCAGGCCCAATGCCCACATAATGTACCCAGTATACCTATTCCCCCAGTATAGTGCCAGATACACCTATGCCAGATACAGATATTTCCCCAGTGCCAGATACAGACATGTCCCCAGTGCCAGATACAGACACGTCCCCAGTGCCAGATACACACACGTCCCCAGTGCCAGATACACACACGTCCCCAGTGCCAGATACACACACGTCCCCAGTGCCAGATACAGTACATACACGTCCCCAGTGCCAAATCCATACATGCCCCCCAGTGCCAGATCCATACATATCCCCCAGTGCCAGATACATACATGTCCCCCAGTGCCAGATCCATATATGTCCCCCAGTGCCAGATACAGACATGTCCCTCAGTGCCAGATCCATACATGTCCCCCAGTGCCAGATCCATACATGTCCCCCAGTGCCAGATCCATACATGTCCCCCAGTGCCAGATCCATACATGTCCTCCAGTGCCAGATACAGACATGTCCCCCAGTGCCAGATACAGACATGTCCCCCAGTGCCAGATCCATACATGTCCCCCAGTGCCAGATCCATACATGTCCCCCAGTGCCAGATACAGACATGTCCCCCAGTGCCAGATACAGACATGCCCCCCAGTGCCAGATACAGACATGTCCCCCAGTGCCAGATCCATACATGTCCCCCAGTGCCAGATCCATACATGTCCCCCAGTGCCAGATCCATACATTTCCTCCAGTGCCAGATCCATACATGTCCCCCAGTGCCAGATCCATACATGTCCCCCAGTGCCAGATCCATACATGTCCTCCAGTGCCAGATCCAGACATGCCCCCCAGTGCCAGATACAGACATGTCCCCCGGTGCCAGATACAGACATGTCCCCCAGTGCCAGATCCATACATGTCCCCCAGTGCCAGATCCATACATGTCCCCCAGTGCCAGATCCATACATGTCCCCCAGTGCCAGATCCATACATGTCCCCCAGTGCCAGATCCATACATGTCCCCCAGTGCCAGATCCATACATGTCCCCCAGTGCCAGATCCATACATGTCCCCCAGTGCCAGATCCATACATGTCCCCCAGTGCCAGATCCATACATGTCCTCCAGTGCCAGATCCATACATGTCCCCCAGTGCCAGATCCATACATGTCCTCCAGTGCCAGATACAGACATGCCCCCAGTGCCAGATACAGACATGTCCCCCAGTGCCAGATCCAGACATGTCCCCCAGTGCCAGATCCATACATGTCCCCCAGTGCCAGATCCATACATGTCCCCCAGTGCCAGATCCAGACATGTCCCCCAGTGCCAGATACAGACATGTCCCCAGTAGCGCTGCTCACCGCTGGCTGCCGCCGGGGGTTCTCTTCTCCTGTCACCGCCACCGGGCTTCACTGATCCTGGCTGGCGCTCGGCTCCTCTGCTGCTGGCTGCCGCCGGGGTTCTCTTCTCCTGTCACCGCCGCCGGGCTTCACTGATCCTGGCTGACGCTGGGCTCCTCTGCTGCTGGCTGCCACCGGGGTTCTCTTCTCCTGTCACCGCCGCTCGGATCCACTGATCCTGGCTGACGCTGTGCTCCTCTGCTGCTGGCTGCCACCGGAGTTCTCTTCTCCTGTCACCGCCGCTCGGATCCACTGATGGCCGGGTTTCTCTGCTGCCGCACTATCTCAAATATGGCGCCAGTTTACCTGAGCCTGATTTTAGTAATATGACGAGCTGGCTGATGGCGGGGGGGTGTTGCTGCCGATGGTGCGCCTTCAGTGCATGTGCGCTGTGGGCAATGCACCATCGGCACACACCTAGTTACGGCACTGGTGTAAGGTAATTCAGAAATCGATGTGGAGCCTCTACAGAATTATTTTTTTAAACTTGATACCTGGGCGTCTAAATGGAGAACGAGGTTCAATATAGAAAAATGCAAAGTTATGCATTTTGGGATAAAAAAAAAACTTGCATCCTACACATTAAATGGGGAAAATATAGTGGCAACAGTAGTGGAAAAGATTTGGGGGTGCTCATAGATAATAGGCTTAATAACAGTATACAATGTCAAAATGCAAGAAGGCAAGTACGGTGCTTGCGCACATAAAACGGGGTATTGAGACAAGGGACGAGGATGTAATCCTTCCACTGTACACATCTTTGGTACGTCCGCACCTGGCGTATTGTGTTCAATTTTGGTCACCATATTATAAAAAAGATAACGGGGAACTCGAAAGAGTTCAAAGGCGAGCTACTAAATTGATTAAAGGGTTAGAGGCACTGGAGTACGAGGAAATATATACGTTATGATAAGAACTTACCATTGATAATGGTATTTCTCCTAAATCCACAGGATAACATTGGGATAAGATGAATTGACAGCGGATTTGCACTAATCGGTCAAAGCTTTTCGGCCTCCCAGCATGCAACGGGCACGTTCATATATCCCCGCCTCCTGGCTCAGGCAAATCAGTTGTATTCCCAAACCTCAAGGCAGGAGCATCATAGATAGCCCTAATCAGGTGAGAAGAACACACATTCACACTCTTCTATACAAGAAGGAAGAAGTTAGTGAGTAAAAGGATCCTCAAATCAGGTGCGTCAGGGTGGGATTCCTGTGGACTTAGGAGAAATACCATTATCAACGGTAAGTTCTTACCATAACGTATATTTATCCACAGGATAACACTGGGATTTCCCAAAGCAATTTAGTGGTGGGGACGCTCCTGATTGAACAGGAGAATCATTCACCCAAATTCAACGTCGTGAGAGGCAAAGGTATCCATGGCAAAATGTCTAATGTGTCAATGGAAGACCATGTGGCTGCCTTACATATCTGTTCTGCTGAAGCATCACGTTGTGCTGCTCATGATGGACCTACCTTATGAGAAAAGTGGGCAGAGACATTAGCCAGAACAGGGAGATCAGCTTGAGAATATGCTTCTGAAATCGTCATCCGAAGCCACCTTGCAAGTGTCTGCTTATCAGCAGGTCATCCTCTCTTGTAAAATCCGTAGAGAATGATGTGAGACTCTGTCTTTCTGATGGCACTGGTACGATCCACGTAGATCCTTAAGGCACGGACTACATCCAGCGATGCATCTCCCACAGAAAGCCCCAGTTCCTGGAAAGCCGGGGCTACAATTTCTTCGTTAAGGTGAAATTTAGACACCACCTTGAGAAGATACCCAGATTTAGTTCTAAGAACTGCTCTATCTGGATAAAAGATCAGAAATGGAGGACGACATAACAATGCCCCTAAATCTGACACTATTCTAGCTGACGCCATGGCCAGTAGAAAGAGAACTTTAGCTGTCAACCATTTAAGATCCACTTTATTAAATTTAAAGCCCCAAGGCACTGTAGGAGAAACAAAAGGAGGTTGAATGTTCAGCGTTCCCATGAAAGAAGTATGTACATCCTGTAAGTTGGCAATTTTTTTTTGGAACCATACAGTCAATGCTGACACTTACACTCTCAAGGAAGCCACCTTCAAACCTTTATCCATTCCTGCCTGAAGGAATGTTAAGACCCTGGAAACTCTGAAAGACATAGGGTCCAATTTCCGTTCACGGCACCAATGAATATAGGCTTGCCATATTCGGTGATAAATACGAGCTGAGGAAGGTTTCCTTGCTCTGAGCATTGTTTGAATTACTTGTTGGGAAAATCCTCTTGACTTGAGGTTAGAGCAGAGGTTCCCAAACTGTGTGCCATGGTTCCCTGGTGTGCTTCGGGACACTTGCAGGGGTGCCCTGGGTTGGTGGTCCAGGACCATTTCAATTATTCATGGTCAATATAATAGGCAAAATCAGTGCTGGTGGCTGTCAGTCATAAAATATGAGGCCAAACAGAAGCAAATCTTGTCCCTCACCACACAACTGACCCTAAGGATGACATATAAACGCAATCTACTTAATGTAATATTTCTTTCTAAATTTCTCAATAAGAAATTTTTGGCCAAGGGGTGCCGTGAAGAAAATTCTGATATTCTAGGGCGCCGTGATTCAAAAAAGTTTGGAAACCACTGGGATAGAGGTTTCAAGAGCTGCGCCGTCAAAGACAGTCGATCCAGATGTCTGTGATATCAAGGTCCCTGCATCAGTAGATCTGGACGTTGAGGGAGCAGAAGTGGAGCATCCATCGACATTCTCTGCAGATCTGTGTACCAATATCTTCTGGGCCAAGCCGAAGCTATTGGTATCACAGCACCCTTTCCTTGCTTTATCTTTCTCACCACCCTGGGTAATAGGGTGTGGCAAATGGGACGTTCATTTGTATCCAGCGATATAAGACTTGTATGTAATGTCTACATGTATATTGTAATGGAGTCTGCGACACAAAATGGTTTCCAACCTGTCCTTTAAGTGAACCCATAACTACATAAATATGGGAGTAGAGGACACTGATGTATAGTGGGGGAATCCACAGGTTAGTTTATGGCTCTTACCTTATCTAAGAAGCTATAAACGACATTACAAAAAGCCAGGCCAGGTCAAGAAACCTGACCTCTTGAAACTTAAAAGAAAGACAGCTGTTGAAAGTGAAACCAAGGTACATCTGGTTTCTTACTGCCCAGGTACACAGCATTAAGAGAGTTAAGGAAAGGGTGGGGGCCCGCAGCTATGAGGGGGTTATATCTGTCCCTCTCACACACACTGTTTTGTACATTCTGATGGAACTGGCTGCCCGTGCCTGGATAAAGGTCTATATTCCTGTGAAGCTTCCTCACACAGATCTTAATACACTACGTAAGCATAATTAGTTTCTGATTTTCTTTATTCCCTTTTTGTTTATTGAGACTGCTAGTAACCTGTATGTCTTTTCTAAAACTCCTTATATTCTTTGTAATCTTTTTACCCTTGTAAACTCGAAGATATTTCTTAATTATAATAAACATATAATTAGATTTGACTGCTGTGTTCTTGAACCCAAAGCCAAGTGAAGTACGTTACCTATTGTTTTCATGAGATGTTAAGATCGGTGGTTACAGGTGAAGCTAAAGACATCTGCAACAACCATAATACGTTGAAAAGTCTTTGCTGGTGGCAGCGAGATTTGCACGGCGCTGGCGCAACTCTCAGATTGGTGTATCCGGAGAGTGGGGCGGCCAGGATCCGTGACATAGGATAGAAACACATAGGCCAGATGAAAGTCCCATCTTACCAACAGGGCATCCACAAAGATAGCTCTGGGATCCTTTGTTCTTGACCCGTATGCAAGAACTTTGTTGTTCTGAGGACGGGACATCATGAGATCTATCTCTGACAACCCCCACTTGTCAACTAGAGTCTGGAAGACCTCCGGGCGTAAAGCCCATTCACTTGCCTGTCGACTGAGAAAATCCGCTTCCCAGTTTAGGACTCCTGAAACGAACACTGTGGACAAGGCTGGATGATGGAGTTCTGCCCACTTTAGTGTGGACTTACCTCCTTCATTGCTTTTCGGCTGTGAGTTCCTTCCTGATGGTTTAGGTACGCTACTGCCATCACATTGTCCAAGCGGATCTGAACTGGTTTTCCCAGAAGAATGTCCTTTGCCTGATCAGTGCCATGTATATGGCCCGAAGTTCTAATATATTTATTAGCAGGCAACCTTCTTCCTTGGTCTATTGCTCCTGGAATCACAACCTTCCTGACACTGCTCCCCAGCCCTAGAAACTGGCATCTGTTGTCAGAATTTCCCAATCTGATATCAAAAAAGGGTCTCCCCTTGTCCAGATGGGATGTCTGTAACCACCAGGCTAATGACCTTCTTACTTCCATCGTAAGGACCATAGTCTGCGTTTTTAGCATCTGATGCAACCCATACCATTTGGCAAGGATCAGATACTGCAGAGGCCTCGAATGGAACTGTGCATACTCCACCATGTTGAATGTTGACACCATCAATCCCATCACATGCATTGCTGCGTGAATGGATACCCTTTGACTGTGTAGCAACTCCTGAATCCTTGACTTAAACTTGGATATCTTGTTCAGAGGTAAAATTACTCTCTGAAGGCTTGAATCCAGTACAGCCCCCAAGTGAGTACAGCCCCCAATTCATCCACTGTGACGGAACCAGAGACGATTTCCCCCAATTTATGAGCCACTCGTGCCTTTGCAGACACGTTAATGTCTGTTGCAGATGACATAGGAGCAATTCCTGCGACTGTGCCAGGATTAAAAGATCGTCGAGGTATGGAACAATTCTTATCCCTTGCTGGCGGAGATAAGCTACCATTACCACCATAATTTTGGTAAATACTCTGGGGGTTGTGGCTAACCCAAAAGATAGGCCTGGAACTGAAAGTGCTGTTGGAGGATAGCGAACCTGAGATAGCACTGATGGGACAGTGCTATCGGAACATGTAGGTAAGCATCCTGGATATCCAGGGATACCATATAATCCCCTGGCTCCATGGCCAAAATGATGGAATGTAAAGTCTCCATATGAAACCGAGGTACCCAAATGTATTTGTTCAGCACTTTGAGATTGAGAATGGGCCAGAATGACCCATTTGGCTTCTGAACTAGAAACAGGTTGGAGTAAAAACCCTGTCCTCATTGTGCAGGAGGAACTGGAATAACTACTCCTGACTGAAGCAATTTCTGGACTGCCTCTTGCAAAGCCCTGGCCTTCATTTCTACCCGAGATGGGCTGGAACAAAAAAACATTTGAGGAGGGTGCTTCTTGAAAGCAAAAGCATAACCTAGAGATACCGCATCCTGCACCCAGGCATCTGGTTGTAGACTGCTGCCAGATCTCTGCAAACTGAAGAAGTCGGCCCCCCACCCTGGGATTCCCCATGTGGAGGCCTGCACCATCAGGCTGATGGCTTATTTTCTGTTTTACCAACCGGTCCTTTGGTAGCCCCATGCTTTTTAGCCTTACCAGACTTGTTGTATTGGGGCTGTCTGCCATCACTTTTTCCTTTAGCTTTTCCTTGAGACCGAAAAGTCCGAAAAGCTGGAACTTTAGGTTTGAAATTGTATGTGGAAGGAAACTTTACCTTCTGCTTCTGATTCCAAAATATCTGTCAATTCTTTACCATAAAGAATATCTCCAGAAAAAGGCAAAGATTCCAAACCCTTCTTAGATCTGAATCAGCTTTCCATGTACATAGCCAAACTGCTCTGTGAGCAGCTATTGTTGAAGCTGATGCCCTGGAGGCAATAGTACCCATATCCAATGCTGCTTCTTCTAAGAACAGTGCAGCCTGTTTTATATGTGCCATATGGGATTTTTGGCTCTCTAGATGCCATTGAAAAATCCCCCTCCAATGCATCAGGCCAGGCAGCCACTGCCTTTGCCATCCAAGCTGAAGCTGGCCCCAGACAGGGAAAACATGGTTTTTAAAAAACCATCCACTCTCCTATCTGTGACATCATTTAATGATGTTGAAGTCAAAGGTAATGTAGATTTTCGCACTAATCGAATCAGATGCATATCTACCTTGGGAGCCACCTCCCTTTTTAAACAATCCCCAGCTGGAAGGGGATAATTGGAATTCCATTACCTAGAAATTCTAAACTTTTTATTGGGCGTAGCCCAAGCCTCTCCCATTATTTCCATCAGTTGATCTGACCCCAGAAACTCAGTTTTAACTGTTTTTTGACGTTTACACAAAGGTGCCTTGGTTTTTAACACAGGCTCTGCTGAAACCTCTAATGATAGAATGGCTTTCATTGCTTTAATTAACTCAGCTATATCCACTGAGCTGAGACTTTCCTCTTCCTCTTCGTGTGCCGAAGCAGAGTTTATTGAGCATTCATCCTCCGATCAATCCTCATCTGAAACATGTGTAGCCTGTGAGATTTACTTACCACTGGCTTATCAGCCTGTTTGTTTTGAGAGGCTGCTGCTGGAAGTGATAAACCGCAGGTGGGAAGCTGCATGTAAGGGTTAATCGTGTAACCTATCCCTGGTACATGAGTTGGAATTATCCGTTCAGCTATACTGGATAATGTCTGTGCAAACATAGCCCAAGGCAGATCAAGCTTCACCTGAATCTACATTGTATTTTTCAAGACAAACACGATATGAGTGTTGGTGTTGCTGTGAGTGTATCTTCCTCATCTTTGCCGCTCTTAGACATGATAAATAATCAACACTTCCACAGTGTACTACACAATTTGTGACTGTAATCAGTTTAAGCTTTTTAAAGCGACATACAATCCGACCCTACCCATGCACCAGCATTGAGGGTTGGAATAGAAAAAAACTGACAGAATTATTATAGTAAAGTCAGCAATCACACTAGCAGTCAGTCACATGCTATACATTAGTATAATAAGCAATATGAGCACATCATCAACTACAACTACATTTCAGGTATGTAGGAGAACATATTACTGAATCATGTTTAAACATAGTAACATAGTAACTAAGGTTGAAAATAGACAATTGTCCATCAAGTTCAACCTATTTGTGGTCTCCTATGCAGTTTTATTATAGTACTAGTTATTTTTATGTTAGGACTAGTTATATTAACTAGAATGCATGCCTACGCACCATAACCCTGAATATTTTTATCCAATAGGAATTTATCTAACCCATTCTTAAAGGTGTTGACTGAGTCCGTCATTACTACTCTCTCAGGCAGGGAATTCCAAACGCGTATTGTCCTTACTGTGAAAAAACCTTTTCGCCTCAATGTGCGGAAACTCCTCTAACCTAAGCGAGTGACCACGTGTCCTCTGTGCTGATCTTATAGAAAACAGTCCCTCCCAAGCTCTGTGTATTGATTCCTTATATATTTGTAGATGTTGATCATGTCCCCTCTTAGTCTCCTCTTTTCCAATGTAAACATGCCTAGACTTGCAAGCCTTTCCTCGTATTCCAGCATCTCCATGCCCTTGATTAGTTTGGTCTCCCGCCTCTGAACTTTTCTAGCTCAAGGATATCCATTTTGTAATATGGTGCCCAAAATTGCACACAGTATTCAAGATGTGGTCTCACTAGTGATTTATATAATGGGAGTATAATACTCTCGTCCCTTGCATCAGTTCCCCGTTTTATGCATGCTAATATCTTTTCTCCTACATCCTAGAGGATGCTGGGCTGGGGACTCCGTAAGGACCATGGAGTATAGACGGGATCCGCAGGAGCTTGGGCACACTAAAAAGACTTTGACTGGGTGTGAACTGGCTCCTCCCTCTATGCCCCTCCCCCAGACCTCAGTTAGACTTTGTGCCCAGGAGTGACTGGACACACACTAGTGGAGCTCTACTGAGTTTCTCTAAAAGACTTTATGTTAGGTTTTTTATTTTCAGGGAGACCTGCTGGCTACAGGCTCCCTGCAGCGTGGGAGTGAGGGTAGAGAAGTCAGACCTACTTCTTCTTAGTTCAAGGGCTCTGCTTCTTAGGTTACTGGACACCATTAGCTCCAGAGGGTTCGATCACTTGGTTCGCCTAGCTGCTTGTTCCCAGAGCCGCACCGTCAACCCCCTCACAGAAGCCAGAAGAAAGAAGCCGGGTGAGTATTGGAAGAAAAGAAGACTTCAGTGACGGCAGAAGACTTCAGTAACAGAGGTAACCGCAGCGGTAGTGCTGCGCTCCAGGCTTCCACACACCAACGGCACTCACAGGGTGCAGGGCGCTGGGGGGGAGCGCCCTGGGCAGCATGTTACTGAGGGTCAAGACCGCTGGCAAGAGGGACATACTAGGTGCCCAGGCACCGGGTACGAAACCCCCGCCAGTGTAACGCAGCGGTCATGCTGCGCGCCATTGCTCCCACACACCAACGGCTTACCAGGGTGCAGGGCGCAGGGGGGGCGCCCTGGGCAGCGATATTTATATGTATATATATATATATATAGGGGATAACTGCTGTATATAGACCCCCCCAGCTCAATATATATATTTATTTTAGCGTGGCTTAAGAGTGCCGGGAAGGGGCGGAGCTTAGCCCTCACAACGGAGTCAGCGCCATTTTCTTCCATGTCCCCACCAAGGCTAGGTGTATAGCACAAAGGAGGGGGGGGCACAGTGTTTTAGTGCTATATGTAGAGAAATATAGCACTAAGTTCAATAATGGGCGCATAATCTTTATTGTGGTGCACGAATTTCTGTGTTTTTCCTGTCGGATTACCCACTATAGGTTTAGTTGACATATGTCGACATGTGTGAGGGCTTTGTCACAATCAGCTGTGGGGATCACTGTCGGCATCGCCGACGCCTGTTGGTATTTGATTCGGATGATTTAGTATCAGCAGGTTGGTGGTTGTATGCTTGTAAAAGAAAACACGGTATGGGAGACACAGTCGTATGTGGGTGCCCTGTCGGCGTCAACTGTATTTACTGGGTGAAAATTAACATGCTGTAACTACCTTATATCTGTATATATGTTTATAGGTTTGTAGGGGGGGAGTGTTTTGAAATTATATATGTATGCTTCCCTCAGACCCCTCGGGGTTCCAAGAATGTTAATTTGCCTGCTTACTATTCCCTGCTGTCGACGAATACTAGGTTTTCTGTCAACCATAACGTTCCTGGTAGATCCACAACTGGGGCATGTCAGTACATGATTATACACATTCAGAAAACATTACTGTCACTAGGGACCTGTTGGGTCCGGATAATCCACATATATATATATATATATATATATATATTTATACATGGTTAGGATTTGTGTGATATATTGTGTATTACATTATGTATATTCATGAATGCTGAAGTAATAGTATTCTTTTTCATGTGCTGGTCGCTCTGTTGATTAAGCTCTAGGTCGGCAGTGACGAGTTGGTCTTCAATCCTCTCAAGGAGTCTGAATGTTTATTCTCTTTCTGACGCGGAGAGAATACTGTGGAAGTCAACTCCTGGTCGACACGGGGCCCTGTCACAAAGGATCGTATACAGGAAGCTAAGTGATATTTTATTTCTATGCTTTGAGCTTGTTTTCATTACATGCACATGAGGAAGTGTTTATATTCGGAAAGGCATCCGATAGAATTAACCTAAAGTGTGTAAGGTTTGTTCCTTCTGTTGGTTCTTCCTTATAACATTGCGGCGGCTGCTGTACGTATACAGGAGGTGTGGCCGGGGAAATGCTGAGGCTGACTCCGAGAGATACTGGAGTTTTTCCCTGGGACGGTGTACCGCTGTTTGGGGATACCTCAGTTCAGTCAATCCTGGGGGAGACTGCTGGTGATTCTAACTTCGTGAGTTAGTCTCCTTCACAATGGTTGGTGACGCATTTTTTTGTGGGATGTAGTCGTTTTAACCGGTTTGATACCGTTCTTTTTCCTTTTCTGTGCTGACAGTGGAAGGTGAAAAAGGTAAGAGTTCTGCAGCCTTGTTCAGTTCGCAGAAGTGGATGTCGTCTGTTTCTATCACATACATCACATGTTGCGGAGTCTTCCTGGCTGGAGGCCACCCTGGTGGGAACTCGTCTACTACTTTTCAGTCAGTCCGGGAATAGACTGGGACCTGTGAGTTAATTATAGAATCCTAAGGGGGACTTTCTGGCATTACAGATGTTTCCCCTCACTGTTTTTTCTAATAGATATTGCCATTCTCCTCTGGAAGGGGAGGTGGTACGCGACGCCATACCAGAGGTGCGTCAGGTTCAGGACATTGTCCTGCTGTCCCTGGTTTAAAAAAAAAAAAAAAAAAGATTTCTCTTTACGAAGTTGAACTACAGGATGGAATCTCTCAGACCAGGGAGCTCCAGCACGTAAAGATAGTAAGGGGTTTAAAGGCGTTTTTCTCCGCATTCAGCTTACCTGAGTGGATATCCAGGAATGTCTTTGCCATTTCACCGGAGTGATGGCAGTAGGATGGTATTCTTTCAATAGTAAGAGCCATCGTTATTCTGTACGGGGGCGCTCTCCTGATTAAGGCGAGGTCAAGACACGAGTGGTGCAAATCGTCGTTTTCTCTCAGACTGTTCTTCAACACAGGGGAAGCCTGTTATTCCCAACGACACAGACGTCGGAGGTGGGTATCGGAGTAGATACGGAACGGTTGAAGTTCTGTGTGTTCCTGTGGAAAGAGGTCTGAAGGTCCGGAGTCGGATCAGATTTGCAGTGACGATCCATCAATATGTTCCGTTGATGAAGAAGATGGGTGCAGACTAAGAGGCCTTTTTCGGTGTGCTGGTCAAATGCCAGAGTGGTTTTCACGGGGCCAGTTGGAAAGGTGGCCCGGGTCTCCCCTGCACATGCGCCGGAATATAATCCTAATGGCCAGGATTTCGCTCCTGTGGTGTCTGCTCTGTTCTCGCCTCCTAGAGGGACGAAGGTTCGGAATTCGGGATGAGATCCTAGTGTCCATGCATGCAGATTTCGGAGACTGGGGAAGGGAAGTATTTCCAGAGGAAAAGGTCAAGCTGGGAAGCTTGTCTGCAATAAGCCTTCTTGAATTAAGAACTTTTTTCAGTGAACATATGCTTAATGATCTGCCCGTGTTAATTCTGTCGGACGATTTGAAAGCAGTCGTGTAAGTAAGCCGCTAGGGCGGAACAAGGAGCAAAGCGGCAATGGCTGAAGCCAAAAAAGGTTTTCCGCTGGGTGAAAAGACTGGTAAACGCTATATTAGCAGCCTTCGTTCCGGATGTGTACGACGTAGAAATAGATTCCTCTGCAGACGCGATCTCCATCCGGGAGAAATACAGTCATCATCGAGAAGTTTTACTGAGGTGACAAGTCTTTGAGGAGTGCCTCAAGTCGACATGCTGGCGTCTCGCCTCAACGAGAGATCTCAGGGATATTGTTCCGGGTCAGGGGACACTCAAGCTATAGCAGTGGACGTCCTCGGGACTTATTGAGTGTTTTCAGTCAGTCTGTGTGTCCCCTCTGTTTTCACTCTTCGGAAGGTGATAAACGTAGGAAGAACAAAGGTTCAGGCAATCCTCATTGTTCCGGTCTAACCAAGGAGGGCTTGGTATCCGGTTCTTCAAGGTTTACTCATAGAAGACCAATGGCCTCTTCCTCTATGTGGGGAACTGTTACAGCAAGATCCGGGCGTGTATCAAGACTTACCGCGGCTGCGTTTGATGGCGTGGCAGTTGAACGCCATATCCTAATCAGAAAGGCTATTTCCAGCGAAGTCATTTCCACACTTCTTCAGGCTAGAAAAGAAATAACGGCAGAGCCTTACCAGGTGTTTGGAGGCAATATGTGTCTTGGTGTGGATCCAAGAAGCCTACTACGGAAGACTTTCGGATGGGTCGTTCTTCTCCATTCGTTGCAAGCAGGTGTGGGTGCAGGCCTAAACTTAGGCTCCATTTAAGTGCGGTTTTGGCCTTATACATTTTCTTTCAAGAAAGAATTGGCAACCTTTCCGGAAGTTTGGACCTTCGTGAAAGGAGTACTGCGCCTCCATCCTCCAATTTGTGCCCCCGTTGACCTTGATGTGGTGTTGCGTTTTCTTGTGTCACACTGTTTGGAACCTTTGTGTAAGGTTGTGTTAAAAATTCTCTTTTGGAAAGTGGTCATGCTATTGGCTCTCGATGTAGTCAGAGCTTTGAATATTATGTCGCCAATTTGGCTCAGATTGCGGAAACAGAGGCTCTGTTTGTCCGGTATGCTCCCAGCGTGATTGGGGCGCCTGCCTCTCTGCGGTCGGTTACTCGCTAGATCTGTGATCCGATCCGGCGTGCTCGTTCTACGGCTGGATTGCCGTTACCGAATTTGGTGGTGACCCATTCTACTAGGAAGGTGGGCTTTTCTTGGGCGGATGCCCGAGGAGTCTCGGCGATTCAACTTTGCCGAGCGGATACTTGGTTGGGTTCAAACATTTTGCTTAGCTCTACAAGTTTGATACCCTGGCTGATGAAGACCTCATATTGCTCACTCGGTGCTGCAGAGTCGTCTGCACTCTCCCGCTCGGTCTGGAGCTTTGGTATAAACCCCATGGTCCTTACGGAGTCCCCAGCATCCTCTAGGACGTAGGAGAAAATAGGATTTTAATACCTACCGGTAAATCCTTTTCTCTTAGTCCGTAGAGGATGTTGGGCGCCCGTCCCAGTGCGTACTGTGTCTGCAGTAATTGGTTATGGTTACACTCTGGTGGTGTTTCTTTCCGTCAGCCTGTTGCTGACGTTGTTCATGCCCTGGCATGCGGTGTTATCTTATTGGTTGTTTTGACACACAGGTTGTGTTACATATTCTCTCAGCATGAGGCTGTATATTTTTCATAATGTGGGCTGGTATTCTTTTGAATGCCACGTTTTGCGGTATGTTAGTGGTGTGAGCTGGTATGACACTCACCGTGTTAAAATAATAAATTCTTTCCTCAAAATGTCCGTCTCTCCTGGGCACAGTTTCTAACTGAGGTCTGGGGGAGGGGCATAGAGGGAGGATCCAGTTCACACCCAGTCAAAGTCTTTTTAGTGTGCCCAAGCTCCTGCGGATCCCATCTATACCCCATGGTCCTTACGGAGTCCCCAGCATCCTCTACGGACTAAGAGAAAAGGATTTACCGGTAGGTATTAAAATTCTATTATTAGCCTTCTTTGCTGCACTCCTACTTTGTGTACTGCTGCTTAACTTGTTATCTGTGTGAACCCCTAGGTCTTTTTCCAGTACAGAATCCCCTAATATTACCCCATTTAGTATGTAGATGTTATTTTTGGTCTTGCTCCCACAGTGCATTACCTTACACTTGTCTGTGTTGAATCTCATTCTTCATTTTGCTGCCCATGCTTCCAGTTTAGTTAAGTCATTCTGAAGAGACTCAGCATCCCCCTCCGTATTTATAACCTTACACAATTTGGTATCGTCTGCTCTCTAGACCTACTGTTAGGTCGTTGATGAAAATGTTGAACAAAACTGGTCTGAGTACAGACTCTTGTGGCACACCACTTAGTACTTTAGTCCAATTTGAAAATGATCCATTGACCACAACGCGCTGCTCCCTATTATCTAACCAATTACTGACCCATGTGCATATTGTGCTCCCTAGCCCTATTTCTTGTAGCTTATAGATAAGACGCATGTGTGGTACAGTGTCGAAAGCTTTGGCAAAGTCTAAAAAGATTACATCCACCTCCTTACCCTGATCAAGGTTCGTACTTACTGTTTCATAAAAGCAAAGTAAGTTGGTCTGACATGATCTGTCCTTCACAAATCCCTGTTGGTTCCTTTTAATTACCTTATTTCCTTCAAGGAACTTTTGAATACTGGCCCTCATTCCGAGTCGTTCGCTCGTTCTTTTTTTTCGCATCGCAGTGAAAATCAGCTTAGAGCGCATGCGCAATGTTCGCACTGCGACTGCGCTAAGTAATTCTGCTATGAAGAAAGGATTTTTACTCACGGCTTTTTGTTCGCACCGGCGAACTTAGTGTGATTGACAGGAAATGGGTGTTACTGGGCGGAAACACGGCGTTTTATGGGCGTGTGGCTGAAAACGCTACCGTTTCCGGAAAAAACGCAGGAGTGGCCGGAGAAACGGGGGAGTGTCTGGGCGAACGCTGGGAGTGTTTGTGACGTCAAACCAGGAACGACAAGCACTGAACTGATCGCACAGGCAGAGTAAGTCTGGAGCTACTCTAAAACTGCTAAGTTTTTTTTGTTCGCAATATTGCGTAAACTTCGTTCGCACTTTTAAGATGCTAAGATACACTCCCAGTAGGCGTAGACTAAGCGTGTGTAACTCTGCTAAATTCGCCTTGCGACCGATCAACTCGGAATGAGGGCCACTGTTCCTTAGAATACCTTCCAATGCTTTCCCTACTATAGATGTAAGACAAACTGGTCTATAATTACCTGGTTCAGCTTTGCTCCCCTTTTTGAATATCGGCACTACCTCCGCTATACGCCAGTCTTTGGGAACCACACCCGATTTAACCTAATCCATGAAGATTAAAAATAGAGGTCTTGCTAGTTCAGCGTGCAGCTCCATAATAACCCTCGGGTGAATTCCATCGTGACCAGGTGACTTATTAATCTTTAACTTTTTTAATCGGTCACAGACTACTTCCTCACATAAATAAGCATTTAGCAGTGGGACATTATCTTTGTTGTGATTTTGTGTTAGACCCAGCATTTGGTCCTCTTATGTGAATACCGTTGAAAAAAACTTGTTTAGTTTGTTTGCTATGTCATTATCATTTTTGATTAAGACTCCCCTCTTGTCCTTTAAAGGGCCTATACTCTCCTTCTTTAGTCTCTTGCTGTTGATGTACTTAAAAAAAAATTTGGGATTCGCTTTGCTTTCCTTTGCTACAGATCTACTGTATTCAGATGCATAGTGAAAGAAACAACAGTAATAGTATACAGACTCATATGCAATAGGCACTTATCTAACTATTTGTATTCAAAAGGTAGATAGAGACTTAAGGCTGTATTACCCATACTCAGTAGAGTGGGATACAGGGAGACTCACCCCACTTCTAGGAGCGATAAATAAATTTGCAAACGCTGAGTGGATTCAGATGCTACTAGTGTACACTGCCGCTCCATGAACCTATAGTGAACACAGACGCTCACTGAACACAGACGCACCAGTCACATAGCCGCCTATGCTGCAACTGGGTCCCCTTCGTATACAGCGTCTGAGATGTAAGTGGGAAAACAGTTAATGGCGGGAGACTCGGAAGAAACTGGTCATGAACTGGGGGGAGGGGCAACCAGGAGAGCGTCTGACTCCCCACTGCTGACATCAACCCTAGGGATAGCGGCCTCATACTATTCCTGGAGCCTATGAACCCTAAGGCCTAGTGCTGGTGCACCCGAGGTGGCAGCCGCGTCAGCGACTGTTTGGTAGTCTGCTCCCAAAACAGTGCGGCTGTTTCAGTATTCCCCTTCTAAGCAGAACCAATGCCTTAGCTTCTCCCTGTGCTCCGGCCACAGCCTGGTAACGTCTGCTGGACCTGCTAGTATATCCGACACAGATGCCTGCCGAAACAGCACTGTACTCGTGGGTAAGCGTTGTCGCGACCCGGCAGAGAGTTGTTGGAGTGACTCTTTCTAAGGTACGTATAAGACGCTTTTTAGAAAGATCACTCAAGAAAAAATAGTAAGACTATAAAAATGTAATAAGAAAGCTTAGGGCTGCTAAAAACCAGCAGCCCTCTGACCATGGTCCGGCTCCTGCCACACCAAACAAAAAACTGATTTGCCTGAGCCAGGAGGCGGGGATATATGGACGGGCCCGTTGCATGCTGGGAGGGCGAAAGCTTTGACCGATTGGTGCAAATCTGCTTTCGCTTCATCATATCCCAATGTTATCCTGTGGATAACCTATGGACCCTGCCGGAGAAAGACTTACTAGGTTAAATACAGGTATGTATACACTAGAAAAAAGGCGTCTAAGAGGAGACATTATTAATATTTTCAAATATGTTAAAGGTCATTACATTTGTTCATTAAAAGAACTCTGTATTGGACACGTGGGCACTCATTGAGGCTAGAGGAGAGCAAATTCCGTACACAACATAGGAAAGGTTTCTTCACAGTAATGGCAATAAAGATTTGGAACTCCCTGTCGGAGGTGATAATGGCGGACTCTGTAAATGCATTTTAAAACGGATTTGACAAATTTCTAACTAAAAAAGGTATCCAAGGCTATAGCATTTAATATATTGACATTAGATATCTGGGAGTTATACGAATTATAGTTTTTAATTGGTACTAAACCATTGCTTCAGCAGGTACATTATAATGTGCACAGCTTAATCAGTGGTGCAAGTAGAAAAAATGTCTTACGGGTACTGTACAAAAAAATGGGTGTGGCCAAATGCCACATGGGGCGTGGCCAATGGAAATGGGGGCGTGATACACATATGGGGGAGGGGCAGATACACGTATGACCCCAATAGTGCCAGATACACGTTGCCCCACAGTGCCAGATATACATTGCCCCACAGTGCCAGATACACATTGCCCCACAGTGCCAGATACACATTGCCCCACAGTGCCAGATACACATTGCCCCACAGTGCCAGATACAGAAATGCCCCCAGAGTGCCAGATATACATTGCCTCGCAGTGTCAGATACACGTTGCCCCACAGTGCCAGATATACATTGCCCCACAGTGCCAGATACACATTGCCCCACAGTGCCAGATACACAAATGCCCCCACTGTGTCAGATATACATTGCCCCCCGTGCCAGATACAGAAATGCCCCTACAGTGCCAGATATGCCCCCAGTGCCAGATATCCCCCAGTGCCAGGTATACATGCCCCCCCAGTGCCAGATATCCCCCAGTGCCAGGTATACATGCCTCCCTGTGCCAGATATCCCCCAGTGCCAGGTATACATGCCCCCCTGTGCCAGATATCCCCCAGTGCCAGGTATATATGCCCCCCAGTGCCAGATATCCCCCAGTGCCAGGTATATATGCCCCCCAGTGCCAGGTATATATGCCCCCCAGTGCCAGATATCCCCCAGTGCCAGATAGAAATGCCCCCCAGTGCCAGATATCCCCCAGTGCCAGATAGAAATGCCCCCCAGTGCCAGATATCCCCCAGTGCCAGGTATATATGCCCCCCAGTGCCAGATATCCCCCAGTGCCAGATAGAAATGCCCCCCCAGTGCCAGATATCCCCCAGTGCCAGGTATAACATGCCCCCCCCCCCTTCCCTGCTCACCGCTGCCGCTGGCCGCTGCCGTCCTGTGTGAGGGAAGGAGAGCGCAGCCTGTGCCTCTCCTTCCCCTCAGTCTCCGGCGGGTGTCTCACAGTTTAATTCAGCGCCGATCCGTGAGCCAATCAGAGCTCGCACCGCGAGCTCTGATTGGCTCACGGATCGGCGCTGAATTAAACTATGACAGCCGCCGGAGACTGAGGGGAAGGAGAGGCACAGGCTGCGCTCTCCTTCCCTCACATCAGCGGCGGTGCGAGGAGCGGCGGCCCGTCGGTGTGGGTACGGCGTACCCACGGCTAAATTCTTACGGGTACGCCGTACCCACCCGTACCCGCCCACTTGCACCACTGAGCTTAATACAGAATACAGGTTGAACCCGATGGGCATTTTGCCTCTTTTCAACCTCATTAACTATGTTACTGTGTTGCATGTTACAGGCTGTGTACGAAAAATGACAAAGCTGATTGGTTGGTACTTTGAGCCTGATTCAGAGTTGCAAACAAAGCCAAAAAACAGAACTGGGCAAAACCATGTAGCACTGCAGGTGGGGCTGATACAGAGGTGGACTAGCCTGGCAGGATGCCGGGATGGTTTGCCGATAGTCTGGGCCCCCTTGCTTTTCTTAGTGGCCATCATGGAAGAAGCAGTACCTGTGTGCCTGGCATGCAATCAATTTGCCGGCTATCAGGATCCCGGCAGTCAGGATACCGACAGCCGGAATCCCAGCGCACAGGGGCTATTCCCAGGGGCTATTCCCACAGTGAGCCACCAATCTCGCAGTGTGGCAAGCACAGCGAGTCAACAAGTGGTCTCTTAGCGCACGCCCCGCTGCTGGTATTTTGGCGGGAGGAATGCCGCTGTCGGGATCTTGACAGCCAGCATCCCATCCGCCGGTAAATAGTATTTATTCTGTGTGCCCTCCTGGGCAATGTCTTGCCCAGCTATCACAGCAGGGCAGGCAGCAGGGACTGTTACTGTTGGTTCTGGTGTCTGCTCGCCACTGCGATGCGCATCAATGAAGAAACACAAAAAAAAACTACAGCTCCCAGCAGACTTGGTGCCAGGAGGTCCCATATTTTCTCTTTAGTGCCAGGAGGTCCTGGCAGCAAGGGCTGCTGGGAGCTGTTGTTTATTTAGATTTTTTTTTGTAGTGTGGTTTAGTGCTGATCGGATACAGGCGCTGCCAGTAACAGTCCCTGTTGTAATAGCCGGGTAAGACATTGCCCATGTTTGTATGACTATATTTGACGCGGGTGTGGATCATCAAATCAACAGTATCTAGGTCGATAATGTTTAGGTTGACCACTATAGGTCGACAGGGGTGGAAGGTCGACAGGGTTTCTAGGTCGACAGGTGAAAAGGTCGACATGAGGGTTTTTTTTGTCGTTTTCTTCGTAAAGTGACCGGGAACCCCAATTAGTGCACCGTGTCCCCTCGCATGGCTCGCTTCACTCGCCATACTTCGGGCAAGGTGTCTTGCTCCATACCCCTTCGCGCGGCACAGATTACCGTTCCAATAGTAGTCCACGTGGATCGTTAAGTATGAAAAAGTTAAAAAAAGAAGTGAAAAACGCATGTCAACCTTTTGACCTGTCGACCTAGAAACCCTGTCGACCTAATCATTGTCGACCTTCAGACCGGATCCCATCTGACACTATGGAAACTAACACAATATGGAATTTTTGGCGTTACAAATAAATAATGATGGTTATTATAAAATTATATACATTTTTTTTGTATACATTTAACAATTCTAGAATTCTTTCTTATTCAGATGTATCTTTTGTGCCACAGCATAAAAATATTTACACCACAAGACCCATAATGTAGCCCTAATTCAGCACATGGGGGCAGATGTATTAACCCTGGAGAAGGCATAAAGAAGTGATAAAGTGGTGATAAGTGCAAGCTGCTAATGCACAAGCCAATCAGCTCCAATATGTAAATTAACAGTTATGAGTTGATTGGCTGGTGCATTATCACCATGCACTTATCACCGCTTTATCACTTCTTTATGCCCTCTACAGGCTTAATACATCTGCCCAGTGGCGGAACTAGCGAGCGGTGGGCCCAGGTGCGGCAAAATGCTTTGCCCACCCCCCCCATCCCATCCAAGTCCACCCCCTCACCCCTGGAGAGGATCTGGTGAGGGGGACCTGCTCAGGGCCAGAGAAATGGATACCTAGCAACAGTGCCGTAACTAGACATTTTAGCACTGTGTGCAAGAAACGGCATCAGAGCCCCACCCCTGCATGCAAAACAGGGGCAGTGCGCACCGCAGGCGCGCGCAAAAATACATAGTGGCGTGGCTTCATGGGGAAGGGGTGTGGCCACAAAATAATACCAATTCATAAAACGGTGCACAGCAGTCTCCATTATTCAAATTACAGTAGCACCACTACACCAGGTAGCAGAGCCGGCCTTAGGCATAGGCAAACTAGGCAAATGCCTAGGGCATTTGGTATGCTTAGGGGCACAAGCAGCTTCTGCTGATTAAAATGATATGTGGCATGCCTATATTCTGTGTGTGACTGCCACTGTATCTGCATACAAAATGTTATGTTACAGTGTATTCCTGGAAATCACTGTAACATATCATTGCGTATGCAGATACAGTCACAGTCGCACACAGAATATAGGCATGCCACATATCATTTTAAACAGCAGAAGCTGCTTGTGCATTCTATCCACATAGTAATGCAAATAAGATGCATTTTCATAAAAAAGGTGCCCAACTTTAGCAGAGCTGCTAGCTGACTCACGCCAGGCATCTCCTGCTGCATTGCGTATTGAGACAAGATGTATGAGGACACATCTGTATCCAAGCAGAGGCAGAGGTCACAGTGTTAGTGGCCATATGAGTGATGTGTGCGGGTGGGTTGGTTGTGCAGTAGTGTTCGGCATATGTGTATGGGACATTATGTGTGCAAATAAAGTTGCACTAGTGTGTGGCATAATTTGAATTGGGGGTACTATTGTGTGCCCATGCCCCTTCCCAGCAAGAACACAGCCCTTTTGAGCTGTGCGCCAAATGCGCAATGTTCCTATTAAAAATATAGGGGGTAGGAACACCAAAATGATGACTGCTATGGGTGAGGGGTGATGGTGCTGGGAAAGGGGTGCAGGGGCGGAACTAGTGGCAGTGCTAGGGGGCACCAGCCAAATCTTGCCTAGGGCATCATATTGGTTAGGGCCGGCTCAGCCAGGTAGAGACCCTTTTACACCTTACAGCGGACAGATTCCTCTTTTTACACATTACGGCAGACAGCGTCCCCTTTTCACACATAACGGCAGACAGCGTACACTTTTTACACATAACGGCAGACAGCGTCCCCTTTTTACACATTACGGCAGACAGCGTGCCCTTGTTACACATTACGGCAGACAGCGTCCCCCTTTTTACACATTACGGCAGGCAGATTCCCCCTTTTTACACATTGCGGCAGGCAGATTCCCCCTTTTTACACATTGCGGCAGGCAGATTCCCCATTTTTACACATAGCGGCAGGCAGATTCCCCATTTTTACACATTGCGGCAGGCAGATTCCCCCTTTTTACACATTGCGGCAGGCAGATTCCCCATTTTTACACATAGCGGCAGGCAGATTCCCCATTTTTACACATAGCAGCAGGCAGATTCCCCATTTTTACACATTGCGGCAGGTAGATTCCCCATTTTTACACATTGCGGCAGGCAGTCCCAACAAAGACAGAAAGAAAAAAAGAAAGAAAGAAAGAAAGAAAGAAAGAAAGAAAGAAAGAAAGAAAGAAAGAAAGACAGAAAGAAGAAGAATTATACTTACCCTCTCCGCTGGCTCAGGTTCCTCGGGTGCAGCTTGATGATTCCCGGGCAGTAGAGAAGGAGAGGAGGGAGGTCGAGGAGGGAGCCGCAGCAGCGCTGTGTTATTGGTGGAGGCGCTGCTGCTGCTGCCCCTCTGCTTCACTATAGGCTGTTCTCGGAAGACAGCCTATAGTGAAGCAGAGGGGCAGCAGCAGCGCCTCCACCAGTAACAAAGCGCTGCTGCGGCTCCCTCCTCCACCTCCCTCCTCCCCCTCCCCCCGTACCGCTGCTCCTCTCCTCTCCGGGCGGCTGTGTGCTGCTGGCAGCGTTTGCCTGCAGCACAGAGCGGCATGTAATGAGTCAGTTTGACTCATTACATGCTTTGGGCCCCTGGACAGAGGCGGGCCCCAGTGCAATGCACTGGTTGCACTGGCGGTAGTTCCGCCTCTGCATCTGCCCCATTGTTAAATATTTATAATATGCAAAAATCTCAAAAAAAAAAGATCCAATCTAAAAACTAATCTAAAGTGAGCTAAGAGACTCCCATGCAATCATTCAGTGGTAGGATGCAGATGGCAAAGTCAACACAAGCTGGGCTGTAGCACACCCTATATATAGGAGTGTGTGTGTATATATATATAGCGGTGCATCACCATCACTGGTGCCGTATATAATATAAAATTAGGTGTAAAAGACACCTTATAGTGCAAGCACCCACAATCTCCATAATGGGGAGTCAACAGACACCACTCCTCAACAGGGCTGGTTTTCAAACCCAATCCGCCCCTGGGCTGATCTAACATGTGCAGAGAGAGTTAGATTTGGGTGGGTTATATTGTTTCTGTGCATGGTAAATAATGGCTGCTTTATTTTTACACTGCAATTTAGATTGCACTCCACCCAAATCTAAAACTCTGTGCACATGTTTTATCAGCCATACCTGTAGTCAGTGCCGTAACTAGACGCTTTAGCACTGTGTGCAAGAAACGGCATCGGTGCCCCAACCCCCCCTTATGTAAAATGGCAGTGCGCGCCGCAGGCGTGCTTCAAAAATAAAGGAGCGTGGCTTCATGGGGAAGGGGTGTGGCCATGAAATAATACCAATTCAAATTGTGACGTACAGTTGCACCACTACACTAGGCACGTAGGGCCCCCTTTTTACACATTACGGCAAACAGAGTCCACCGTTTTACACATTATGGTGGACAGATTCCCCTTTTTACACATTATGGTGGACAGATTCCCCTTTTTACACATTACAGCAGACAGCATCCCCTTTTTACAAATTACGGCAGACAGCGTCCCCTTTTTACAAATTACGGCAGAGTTCATCTTTTACACATTACAGCAGACAGTGTCCCCTTTTTACACATTACGACAGGCAGAGTCCATCTTTTACACATTAAGGCAGACAGCGTCCCCTTTTTACACATTACTGCAGACATAGTCCACCTTTTACACATTACTGCAGACAGCGTCCCCTTTTTTACACATTGCGGCAGACAGAGTCCCCTTTTTACACATTACGACAGGCAGAGTCCCCTTTTTACATATTATGACAGGCAGAGTCCACCTTTTTACATATTACGACAGGCAGAGTCCACCTTTTTACACATTACGACAGGCAGAGTCCACCTTTTTACACATAACGCAGACATCATCCCCTTTTCACACATTATGGCAGACAGAGTCCCCTTTTTTACACATTGCTGCAGAGTCCCATTTTTACACATTACGACAGATAGATAGATAGATAGATAGATAGATAGATAGATAGATAGATAGACACAGAGCCGGCCCTAACCAATATGATGCCCTAGGCAAGATTTTGGCTGGTGCCCCCTAGCACCACCGCTGGTTCCGCCTCTGACCTTGCACCTCTTTCCCTGCACCATCACCCCTCACCCATAGCAGTCCTTGTACCCCCTATATTTTAAATAGGAACAGTTCGCACATTTGATGCACAGCCCAAAAAGGGGCATCTTCTTGCTGGGAAGGGGCATGGCCACACAATAGTAACCCCAATTCCAATTACGCCACACAGTACTGCAACTTTATTCACATTTTATCTTGCGATAGTGTCCATAATTCATATTACATCCCACAGTAGTATCACTTTACCGTATAAACGTTACTCCTCACAGTAGAGCCCCTTATTCACATTACATCACACTAAATTGCTCCTAATTCACATTACACCACACCTTATTGCTCTTTATTCACATTAGATGACACAGTAGTGCCCTTTCTATATGCAACGCCACATAGTAGAGCACCTTATACACATAATGCCACACATTAGTAATGCATTTATACACAATTCCACATAGTAATGCCCCTTACACATGAGACACATTAATGTCCTTATAAACATAATGTACCTTACACATTATGACAACCTTTATTAATGCCCTTATACACATAATGACACACATAGTGCCCCCTACACATTTGCTGCACATTATTAGTGCCCCTATACACATAATGACACACATACAGTAGTACCCTGTTACACATATGCCGCACATTATTAATGCCCTTATACACATAATGACACACATAGTGGCCCTTTACACATATGTTGCACATTATTAATGCATTTTTACATGACACACATAATGCTCCTTACACATATTCTGAACACTACGGCACAACCAACCCACTCACGTGCACATAGCACTCACACTTCCACTAACACTGTGACCTCTGCCTCTGCTTGGATACAGATGTGTCCTCACAAATCTTGCATCAATGCTAATGTCGGGCACCTTTTTTTAATGAAAATGCATCTTATTTGCATTGCTATGTGGCTAGGATGCACAAGCAGCTTCTGCTGATTAAACTGATATGCAGCATGCCTATATACTGTGTGAGACTGTGGCTGTATCTGCATATGAAATGCTACATACAGAATATAGGCATGCCGCATATCATTTTAATCAGCAGAAGCTGATGATGCCCCTAGACATATCAAACGCCCTAGGCAATTGCCTAGTTTGCCTATGCCTATGGCCGGCTCTGGATAGACAGACAGACTGACAGAAAGAAAGAATAGATACTTACTCTCTCCCCACTGGCTCAGGCAGGCAGGCTCCTCGGTGCAGCTCAGCGGCTGGCAGACCCGGGCAGGGGAGGAGGGGGACTTGGGAGCCACAGCAGCGCACTGTAATTGGTGGTGGCACCGCTGCAGCTGTTCCTCTCATTGGCTTGCCACCGCCGCTATGAATGCTGGGATGAGGGAAGCGCATCCCAGCATCCACAGCAGCGGCGGCCAGCCTATGTGGAAGGAGAGGGACAGCTGCAGCAGCGCCGCCACCAATTTCAGTGCGCTGCTGCGTCTCCCGAGTCCCCTTTTTTCCTCCTCCTGCTCCCGAAGCTACTGCTCCTCACTTCGCACACAAAGGCAGCTTGTAATGAGTCAGTTTGACTCAGACAATCCTTGAAAACGGTCAGTTGCCACTCACAAACGCCCTCTTCCTGTCAATCTCCTTGCGATTGCCCATGCGTTCGTAAATTTTGCACCATCCCGTCGCTGACCGGTGATCCCCACTGCTGTGGTCTGTCGCGCCTGCGCATTGCGATGCATACGCGTGTGCAGTTCAGATCTGATTGCAGGCTGTGAGAAAATGCAGCCTAGCGATCAGGTCTGAATTACACCCTTTATCGCTTACTAAGCTCTGATAAATACTCCCTTAGAATTTGCAATATACAGTATAGACATCTGGTTTTATCTTCTATGGATCCTTTTGTTACAAATCAAAACCTACTGTACAGCTGAGCAAACATAGGGCCTAATTCAGGGGGTAATTCAGAGTTGATCGTAGATGTGCTAAATTTAGCACATCTACGATCATTTACTCTTACATGCAGGGGGATGGCCCGCATGTAAGGCCCTACCCCCCCCCTCTTCCGCACAAGTACAAAATTATCGCACAGCGGCGATGCTTTTGTACTTGACAAGTAGCTCCCTACCTGCACCATTACTGTGTGCTGGCAGGGAGCTAATTGTCGCATCCCAGGTCGCAGCGGCTACGCGTGACTTCATGCAGGTACCACGGCCCGCCCCCCAAAATGGCGGCCACACACCACCGGCCCACCCCCTCCCATCCAGCCAATGCCTTTGCATGTCAATCAGTCAGAGGCGATCGCTGGGCTGAGATGCCGATAGCATGTGCAGTTAAGACCTGATCGCCCGCTGTGCGAAAACGCACAGCAGTGATCAGGTCTGAATTAGGACCATAATCATCAATAAATCCTACAGCACATTGCTATATGATAAAGACCGGAGTTAGAGTTAGAAGCAAAACTAAAAATGGGGTCATTTGCACCTTGCCAAAACCAAGTTGCACTACGGAGTGCAGATAGAGCAGGTTTAAAATGTGCAAAGAGTTATACTTGGGAGAGGCATCTAATAACTTCATTCCAAATGTCAGAGTAAAAGCAAAGCTGCCCACTATTTGTTAGCTATGTGTAAAAGGAGTCAGTATTTCTGCTGCAAGCCAAAAAATAAATGCATTTGACCCCATGGTTTGTTCCAGCAGCAAATTGCTCCTTTGCTCCTGTTTTTTAATTTGCTCCTAACATCTAAATCAGGATTACTGTGAACTACTAGTTTAGTATGGTTTAATTTCTGTAGCTGTTGTTCAGTGACTTTAGTGATGTGGTGGAAAACTATACCTAGTAGTACAGGTGAGCACTTACCCAGTAGAGTTATGATGTAGGCGAGTGAAAGGCGGGTGGCCATCTCTGCAAGATGTGGTAAGACAAGGAAAGCCACGAGTCCGACTGTTTCTGATGCTTTACAGAGAATGAAGAAGAATCAAACCACAAGTGTGCTGCTCATTGTGCAATTCGGTGAGCTGGATACTAGAGCTGAGTGCATCATTAATGTCACAGGCAGTGCTCTGTCTTGCTTGAGGAAGAAGATATGCCACGATGGCATTTTGTGATGTTAGGCAATATCCATATTAAGGGTACAGCAAGATTTTATGGCTATTCAGATAATATACTGTAGTTAATACTAGAGATGAGCGCCTGAAATTTTTCGGGTTTTGTGTTTTGGTTTTGGGTTCGGTTCCGCGGCCGTGTTTTGGGTTCGAACGCGTTTTGGCAAAACCTCACCGAATTATTTTTGTCGGATTCGGGTGTGTTTTGGATTCGGGTGTTTTTTTCCAAAAACACTAAAAAACAGCTTAAATCAAAGAATTTGGGGGTCATTTTGATTCCAAAGTATTATTAACCTCAAAAACCATAATTTACACTCATTTTCAGTCTATTCTGAATACCTCACACCTCACAATATTATTTTTAGTCCTAAAATTTGCACCGAGGTCGCTGTGTGAGTAAGATAAGCGACCCTAGTGGCCGACACAAACACCGGGCCCATCTAGGAGTGGCACTGCAGTGTCACGCAGGATGTCCCTTCCAAAAAACCCTCCCCAAACAGCACATGACGCAAAGAAAAAAAGAGGCGCAATGAGGTAGCTGTGTGAGTAAGATTAGCGACCCTAGTGGCCGACACAAACACCGGGCCCATCTAGGAGTGGCACTGCAGTGTCACGCAGGATGTCCCTTCCAAAAAACCCTCCCCAAACAGCACATGACGCAAAGAAAAAAAGAGGCGCAATGAGGTAGCTGTGTGAGTAAGATTAGCGACCGTAGTGGCCGACACAAACACCGGGCCCATTTAGGAGTGGCACTGCAGTGTCACGTAGGATGTCCCTTCCAAAAAACCCTCCCCAAACAGCACATGACGCAAAGAAAAAGAGATAGTATACTCGTAACTAGTATGTATGTATAAAGAAAGAAAAAAAAACCACGGTTAGGTGGTATATACAATTATGGACGGGCTGCCGAGTGCCGACACAGAGGTAGCCACAGCCGTGAACTACCGCACTGTACTGTGTCTGCTGCTAATATATAGACTGGTTGATAAAGAGATAGTATACTCGTAACTAGTATGTATGTATAAAGAAAGAAAAAAAAACCACGGTTAGGTGGTATATACAATTATGGACGGGCTGCCGAGTGCCGACACAGAGGTAGCCACAGCCGTGAACTACCGCACTGTACTGTGTCTGCTGCTAATATATAGACTGGTTGATAAAGAGATAGTATACTCGTAACTAGTATGTATGTATAAAGAAAGAAAAAAAAACCACGGTTAGGTGGTATATACAATTATGGACGGGCTGCCGAGTGCCGACACAGAGGTAGCCACAGCCGTGAACTACCGCACTGTACTGTGTCTGCTGCTAATATATAGACTGGTTGATAAAGAGATAGTATACTCGTAACTAGTATGTATGTATAAAGAAAGAAAAAAAACCCACGGTTAGGTGGTATATACAATTATGGACGGGCTGCCGAGTGCCGACACAGAGGTAGCCACAGCCGTGAACTACCGCACTGTACTGTGTCTGCTGCTAATATATAGACTGGTTGATAAAGAGATAGTATACTCGTAACTAGTATGTATGTATAAAGAAAGAAAAAAAAACCACGGTTAGGTGGTATATACAATTATGGACGGGCTGCCGAGTGCCGACACAGAGGTAGCCACAGCCGTGAACTACCGCACTGTACTGTGTCTGCTGCTAATATATAGACTGGTTGATAAAGAGATAGTATACTCGTAACTAGTATGTATGTATAAAGAAAGAAAAAAAAACCACGGTTAGGTCACTGGTATATACAATTATGGACGGGCTGCCGAGTGCCGACACAGAGGTAGCCACAGCCGTGAACTACCGCACTGTACTGTGTCTGCTGCTAATATATAGACTGGTTGATAAAGAGATAGTATACTCGTAACTAGTATGTATGTATAAAGAAAGAAAAAAAAACCACGGTTAGGTCACTGGTATATACAATTATGGACGGGCTGCCGAGTGCCGACACAGAGGTAGCCACAGCCGTGAACTACCGCACTGTACTGTGTCTGCTGCTAATATATAGACTGGTTGATAAAGAGATAGTATACTCGTAACTAGTATGTATGTATAAAGAAAGAAAAAAAAACCACGGTTAGGTCACTGGTATATACAATTATGGACGGGCTGCGGAGTGCCGACACAGAGGTAGCCACAGCCGTGAACTACCGCACTGTACTGTGTCTGCTGCTAATATATAGACTGGTTGATAAAGAGATAGTATACTCGTAACTAGTATGTATGTATAAAGAAAGAAAAAAAAACCACGGTTAGGTCACTGGTATATACAATTATGGACGGGCTGCGGAGTGCCGACACAGAGGTAGCCACAGCCGTGAACTACCGCACTGTACTGTGTCTGCTGCTAATATATAGACTGGTTGATAAAGAGATAGTATACTCGTAACTAGTATGTATGTATAAAGAAAGAAAAAAAAAACACGGTTAGGTGGTATATACAATTATGGACGGGCTGCCGAGTGCCGACACAGAGGTAGCCACAGCCGTGAACTACCGCACTGTACTGTGTCTGCTGCTAATATATAGACTGGTTGATAAAGAGATAGTATACTCGTAACTAGTATGTATGTATAAAGAAAGAAAAAAAAACCACGGTTAGGTCACTGGTATATACAATTATGGACGGGCTGCGGAGTGCCGACACAGAGGTAGCCACAGCCGTGAACTACCGCACTGTACTGTGTCTGCTGCTAATATATAGACTGGTTGATAAAGAGATAGTATACTCGTAACTAGTATGTATGTATAAAGAAAGAAAAAAAAACCACGGTTAGGTGGTATATACAATTATGGACGGGCTGCCGAGTGCCGACACAGAGGTAGCCACAGCCGTGAACTACCGCACTGTACTGTGTCTGCTGCTAATATATAGACTGGTTGATAAAGAGATAGTATACTCGTAACTAGTATGTATGTATAAAGAAAGAAAAAAAAACCACGGTTAGGTCACTGGTATATACAATTATGGACGGGCTGCCGAGTGCCGACACAGAGGTAGCCACAGCCGTGAACTACCGCACTGTACACTGGTTGATAAAGAGATAGTAGTATACTCGTAACAACTAGTATGACGACGGTATAAAGAATGAAAAAAAAACCACGGTTAGGTGGTATATAATACAATTATGGTTGGACGGACTGCCTGCCGAGTGCCGACACAGAGGTAGCCACAGCCGTGAACTACCGCACTGTACACTGGTTGATAAAGAGATAGTAGTATACTCGTAACAACTAGTATGACGACGGTATAAAGAACGAAAAAAAAACCACGGTTAGGTGGTATATATTATAATACAATTATGGATGGACGGACTGCCTGCCGAGTTCCGACACAGAGGTAGCCACAGCCGTGAACTACCGCACTGTACACTGGTTGATAAAGAGATAGTAGTATACTCGTAACAACTAGTATGACGACGGTATAAAGAACGAAAAAAAAACCACGGTTAGGTGGTATATATTATAATACAATTATGGATGGACGGACTGCCTGCCGAGTTCCGACACAGAGGTAGCCACAGCCGTGAACTACCGCACTGTACACTGGTTGATAAAGAGATAGTAGTATACTCGTAACAACTAGTATGACTATGACGACGGTATAAAGAAAGAAAAAAAAAACCACGGTTAGGTGGTATATAATACAATTATGGATGGACGGACTGCCTGCCGAGTGCCGACACAGAGGTAGCCACAGCCGTGAACTACCGCACTGTACTGTGTCTGCTGCTAATATAGACTGGTTGATAAAGAGATAGTATACAATACTACTAATATACTGGTGGTCAGGCACTGGTCACCACTAGTCACACTGGCAGTGGCACTCCTGCAGCAAAAGTGTGCACTGTTTAATTTTAATATAATATTATTTATCATGTACTCCTGGCTCCTGCTATAACAACCTGCAGTGCTCCCCAGTCTCCCCCACAATTATAAGCTTTATATACAATACATTGATGTGCAGCACACTGGGCTGAGCAGTGCACACTGTGTGACTGTGTATCGTTTTTTTCAGGCAGAGAACGGATATATTAAATAAAACAAACAACTGCACTGTCTCTGGTGGTCACTGGTCACTGTGGTCGTCAGTCACTAAACTCTGTCTGCACTCTGCACTCTCTTCTAATCTACAGTATCACAGCAATCTCTCTCTCTCTCTCTCTTCTAAATCTAATCTAAATGGAGAGGACGCCAGCCACGTCCTCTCCCTATCAATCTCAATGCACGTGTGAAAATGGCGGCGACGCGCGGCTCCTTATATAGAATCCGAGTCTCGCGAGAATCCGACAGCGTCATGATGACGTTCGGGGCGCGCTCGGGTTAACCGAGCAAGGCGGGAAGATCCGAGTCGCTCGGACCCGTGAAAAAAAAAGTGAAGTTCGTGCGGGTTCGGATTCAAAGAAACCGAACCCGCTCATCTCTAGTTAATACTACATAGTACTGTACTTCCAGAAAACCTGACATTAGTAATATTATGGGGACTAATGATAAGCTCTAGTTTTCCTAACATAGTTTACAATAATCTTAACCATTGTTTCTCAACTTTTGTACTTAACTATCCACAGAAGGTCATGGTTCAAGATTTAATCCTTGATGAACTGGGTCAGTAATTACCCCACCTCTTTTCCTTGACAGAAATTCTAAAAACATAACCAGCTGAGAAAATTTGACCGAAGTTAAGAACCAATGGATTAAACTGATTGCTCTCAACTGGGATATGTTCGGCATCCTGGCAATTGGGATGCCAGCAGTCATGTTACTGACACCGGAATCCCGACACCACTCAGGAGACCGGTGCTGGGACACTGACAGCCGACATCCCGAAGGTAAGTATCGGAGTATGGGTTAGGGCCCAGGAGGGGAGGTTAAGGTTATGCACTAGGGGGGGTTAGCCATAGCCGACACCCCCAAATACCCCCCCCCCTCGTCCCGAGGGTTAGCTGTAGCTGCAACCTCCTGAGGGTTAGGGTAAAAATACTTATCCTGTCCGCAGGGCCAGTGCAAGGTTTCTTGACACCCTAGGCAACAATTCACCCATGGCCCCTGTTCCTTCCAATTCAGAATATGCCATGCATCAGTGCCCCCAATTCATAAAATACTATACAGAAATGCCCCAACTAATATGACACACACACTGCCAGCACTCATTAAAACACACACTGCTCATTAACCCATACACCCTCCTCCCCACACACACTCATCCTGTCAGCATTCCTTAAACCCTCCCTACACACACTAACCCTGTCGGCACTCATTAACCCCCCATACACACACACACACACACACACACACACACACACACACACACACACACACACACACACACACACACACACACACACACACCCTGTTAGCACTCATTAAAACACACACACAAGACCCCCCCTGTACACACTCACCCACTCATTTATCATTTCTCCTCACACCTCAGCAACACTGGAGGAAAGGAGAGGACTGGTGGAAAGAGAAGGGGTGGCCACCACTGCTGCCGACTCTGACAGGTGATAGATAGTGCAGTGCTGGGTATTGGAGAGTTCTGGAGGCATGACACCTTGATAGCTTCGGCCCTGGTCATCAATATTCCCGCCCGAGATTGAAAGCACACCTCTAAACTAGAGATGAGCGGGTTCGGTTTCTCTGAATCCGAACCCGCCCGAACTTCATGTTTTTTTTCACGGGTCCGAGCGACTCGGATCTTCCCGCCTTGCTCGGTTAACCCGAGCGCGCCCGAACGTCATCATGACGCTGTCGGATTCTCGCGAGGCTCGGATTCTATCGCGAGACTCGGATTCTATATAAGGAGCCGCGCGTCGCCGCCATTTTCACACGTGCATTAAGATTGATAGGGAGAGGACGTGGCTGGCGTCCTCTCCATTTAGATTATAAGAGAGAGAGATTTACTGGAGTTTAGGACTAGGAGGAGTACTGTAGAAGTGTAGAGAGTGCAGAGAGTTTACTAGTGAGTGACCACCAGACAGTGCAGTTTATTTAATATATCCGTTCTCTGCCTGAAAAAAGCGATACACACAGTGACTCAGTCACATACCATATCTGTGTGCACTGCTCAGGCTCAGCCCAGTGTGCTGCATCATCTATATATATTATATATCTGTCTGACTGCTCAGCTCACACAGCTTATAATTGTGGGGGAGACTGGGGAGCACTGCAGTGCCAGTTATAGGTTATAGCAGGAGCCAGGAGTACATAATATTATATAGTGAGTGACCACCAGACAGTGCAGTTTATTTAATATATCCGTTCTCTGCCTGAAAAAAGCGATACACACAGTGACTCAGTCACATACCATATCTGTGTGCACTGCTCAGGCTCAGCCCAGTGTGCTGCATCATCTATATATATATTATATATCTGTCTGACTGCTCAGCTCACACAGCTTATAATTGTGGGGGAGACTGGGGAGCACTGCAGTGCCAGTTATAGGTTATAGCAGGAGCCAGGAGTACATAATATTATATTAAAATTAAACAGTGCACACTTTTGCTGCAGGAGTGCCACTGCCAGTGTGACTGACCAGTGACCTGACCACACTGACCACCAGTATAGTTAGTAGTATACTTATATTGTGATTGCCTGAAAAAGTTAAACACTCGTCGTGTGACTTCACTTGTGTGTTGTTGTTTTTTTTATTCTATAAAAATAAAACTCATTCTGCTGACAGACAGTGTCCAGCAGGTCCGTCATTATATAATATATAATATATACCTGTCCGGCTGCAGTAGTGATATATATATATTTTTTATATCATTTATCATCCAGTCGCAGCAGACACAGTACCACACATGTGGTTCAGCTTCACATGAGGATGGAAGCACTCAGCCTCTCGCTAGAAAAATGAAAAGACTCAAGCTGGCAAAAGCAGCACAGCAAAGAACTGTGCATTCTTCGAAATCCCAAATCCACAAGGAGAGTCCAATTGTGTCGGTTGCGATGCCTGACCTTCCCAACACTGGACGTGAAGAGCATGCGCCTTCCACCATTTGCACGCCCCCTGCAAGTGCTGGAAGGAGCACCCGCAGTCCAGTTCCTGATAGTCAGATTGAAGATGTCAGTGTTGAAGTACACCAGGATGAGGAGGATATGGGTGTTGCTGGCGCTGGGGAGGAAATTGACCAGGAGGATTCTGATGGTGAGGTGGTTTGTTTAAGTCAGGCACCCGGGGAGACACCAGTTGTCCGTGGGAGGAATATGGCCGTTGACATGCCAGGTGAAAATACCAAAAAAATCAGCTCTTCGGTGTGGAGGTATTTCACCAGAAATGCGGACAACAGGTGTCAAGCCGTGTGTTCCCTTTGTCAAGCTGTAATAAGTAGGGGTAAGGACGTTAACCACCTCGGAACATCCTCCCTTATACGTCACCTGCAGCGCATTCATAATAAGTCAGTGACAAGTTCAAAAACTTTGGGTGACAGCGGAAGCAGTCCACTGACCAGTAAATCCCTTCCTCTTGTAACCAAGCTCACGCAAACCACCCCACCAACTCCCTCAGTGTCAATTTCCTCCTTCCCCAGGAATGCCAATAGTCCTGCAGGCCATGTCACTGGCAATTCTGACGATTCCTCTCCTGCCTGGGATTCCTCCGATGCATCCTTGCGTGTAACGCCTACTGCTGCTGGCGCTGCTGTTGTTGCTGCTGGGAGTCGATGGTCATCCCAGAGGGGAAGTCGTAAGACCACTTTTACTACTTCCACCAAGCAATTGACTGTCCAACAGTCCTTTGCGAGGAAGATGAAATATCACAGCAGTCATCCTACAGCAAAGCGGATAACTGAGGCCTTGGCATCCTGGGTGGTGAGAAACGTGGTTCCGGTATCCATCATTACTGCAGAGCCAACTAGAGACTTGTTGGAGGTACTGTGTCCCCGGTACCAAATACCATCTAGGTTCCATTTCTCTAGGCAGGCGATACCGAAAATGTACACAGACCTCAGAAAAAGACTCACCAGTGTCCTAAAAAATGCAGTTGTACCCAATGTCCACTTAACCACGGACATGTGGACAAGTGGAGCAGGGCAGGGTCAGGACTATATGACTGTGACAGCCCACTGGGTAGATGTATGGACTCCCGCCGCAAGAACAGCAGCGGCGGCACCAGTAGCAGCATCTCGCAAACGCCAACTCTTTCCTAGGCAGGCTACGCTTTGTATCACCGCTTTCCAGAATACGCACACAGCTGAAAACCTCTTACGGCAACTGAGGAAGATCATCGCGGAATGGCTTACCCCAATTGGACTCTCCTGTGGATTTGTGGCATCGGACAACGCCAGCAATATTGTGTGTGCATTAAATATGGGCAAATTCCAGCACGTCCCATGTTTTGCACATACCTTGAATTTGGTGGTGCAGAATTTTTTAAAAAACGACAGGGGCGTGCAAGAGATGCTGTCGGTGGCCAGAAGAATTGCGGGACACTTTCGGCGTACAGGCACCACGTACAGAAGACTGGAGCACCACCAAAAACTACTGAACCTGCCCTGCCATCATCTGAAGCAAGAAGTGGTAACGAGGTGGAATTCAACCCTCTATATGCTTCAGAGGTTGGAGGAGCAGCAAAAGGCCATTCAAGCCTATACAATTGAGCACGATATAGTAGGTGGAATGCACCTGTCTCAAGCGCAGTGGAGAATGATTTCAACGTTGTGCAAGGTTCTGATGCCCTTTGAACTTGCCACACGTGAAGTCAGTTCAGACACTGCCAGCCTGAGTCAGGTCATTCCCCTCATCAGGCTTTTGCAGAAGAAGCTGGAGACATTGAAGGAGGAGCTAACACGGAGCGATTCCGCTAGGCATGTGGGACTTGTGGATGGAGCCCTTAATTCGCTTAACAAGGATTCACGGGTGGTCAATCTGTTGAAATCAGAGCACTACATTTTGGCCACCGTGCTCGATCCTAGATTTAAAGCCTACCTTGGATCTCTCTTTCCGGCAGACACAAGTCTGCTGGGGTTGAAAGACCTGCTGGTGACAAAATTGTCAAGTCAAGCGGAACGCGACCTGTCAACATCTCCTCCTTCACATTCTCCCGCAACTGGGGGTGCGAGGAAAAGGCTCAGAATTCCGAGCCCACCCGCTGGCGGGGATGCAGGGCAGTCTGGAGCGACTGCTGATGCTGACATCTGGTCCGGACTGAAGGACCTGACAACGATTACGGACATGTCGTCTACTGTCACTGCATATGATTCTCTCAACATTGATAGAATGGTGGAGGATTATATGAGTGACCGCATCCAAGTAGGCACGTCACACAGTCCGTACTTATACTGGCAGGAAAAAGAGGCAATTTGGAGGCCCTTGCACAAACTGGCTTTATTCTACCTAAGTTGCCCTCCCACAAGTGTGTACTCCGAAAGAGTGTTTAGTGCCGCCGCTCACCTTGTCAGCAATCGGCGTACGAGGTTACATCCAGAAAATGTGGAGAAGATGATGTTCATTAAAATGAATTATAATCAATTCCTCCGCGGAGACATTGACCAGCAGCAATTGCCTCCACAAAGTACACAGGGAGCTGAGATGGTGGATTCCAGTGGGGACGAATTGATAATCTGTGAGGAGGGGGATGTACACGGTGATATATCGGAGGGTGATGATGAGGTGGACATCTTGCCTCTGTAGAGCCAGTTTGTGCAAGGAGAGATTAATTGCTTCTTTTTTGGGGGGGGTCCAAACCAACCCGTCATATCAGTCACAGTCGTGTGGCAGACCCTGTCACTGAAATGATGGGCTGGTTAAAGTGTGCATGTCCTGTTTTGTTTATACAACATAAGGGTGGGTGGGAGGGCCCAAGGACAATTCCATCTTGCACCTCTTTTTTCTTTTCTTTTTCTTTGCATCATGTGCTGATTGGGGAGGGTTTTTTGGAAGGGACATCCTGCGTGACACTGCAGTGCCACTCCTAAATGGGCCCGGTGTTTGTGTCGGCCACTAGGGTCGCTAATCTTACTCACACAGTCAGCTACCTCATTGCGCCTCTTTTTTTCTTTGCGTCATGTGCTGTTTGGGGAGGGTTTTTTGGAAGGGACATCCTGCGTGACACTGCAGTGCCACTCCTAGATGGGCCCGGTGTTTGTGTCGGCCACTAGGGTCGCTAATCTTACTCACACAGCTACCTCATTGCGCCTCTTTTTTTCTTTGCGTCATGTGCTGTTTGGGGAGGGTTTTTTGGAAGGGACATCCTGCGTGACACTGCAGTGCCACTCCTAGATGGGCCCGGTGTTTGTGTCGGCCACTAGGGTCGCTAATCTTACTCACACAGCTACCTCATTGCGCCTCTTTTTTTCTTTGCGTCATGTGCTGTTTGGGGAGGGTTTTTTGGAAGGGCCATCCTGCGTGACACTGCAGTGCCACTCCTAGATGGGCCCGGTGTTTGTGTCGGCCACTAGGGTCGCTAATCTTACTCACACAGCTACCTCATTGCGCCTCTTTTTTTCTTTGCGTCATGTGCTGTTTGGGGAGGGTTTTTTGGAAGGGACATCCTGCGTGACACTGCAGTGCCACTCCTAGATGGGCCCGGTGTTTGTGTCGGCCACTAGGGTCGCTTATCTTACTCACACAGCGACCTCGGTGCAAATTTTAGGACTAAAAATAATATTGTGAGGTGTGAGGTATTCAGAATAGACTGAAAATGAGTGTAAATTATGGTTTTTGAGGTTAATAATACTTTGGGATCAAAATGACCCCCAAATTCTATGATTTAAGCTGTTTTTTAGTGTTTTTTGAAAAAAACACCCGAATCCAAAACACACCCGAATCCGACAAAAAAAATTCGGTGAGGTTTTGCCAAAACGCGTTCGAACCCAAAACACGGCCGCGGAACCGAACCCAAAACCAAAACACAAAACCCGAAAAATTTCAGGCGCTCATCTCTACTCTAAACATGAGTCATTCCAGGAGGGTCAAAATGCTCTGTTCCTGGACTTCCCTATTAAATGTATTATTGCCATCACCTGTGTTGAACCAGATAATTGATAAGAGAGGTGTTTCAACACAAGTGGGAAGTATGACTGAAAGAGGGAGCCTTCTTTTTTTTTTTCTCTCTCAATGGCGGGTTCCAGTGTCCAGCGCCCCTAGGCAGCTGCCTAATAGTAGAGCTGGCCATGCCTGTCTGCTGTCGGAATCTTCAGTGTCGGGATGCTACTGTCGGTTATGTGACATTACATGCCAAACCCTCTCTATTATGGACTTTAACATCATTTTTTCACCATAGTTAATTTCATTGGAAAGTAAATGCTCAATAAATAAACTAAAACTTTGGGTTGTGTTAATAAGCTTGGAGGAAGCAGCAAGTGGAGGAAAAAACTTTAAAATTATGGTATATTATCATCTAATTTCACTACCACAAACAACTTTTACCTCCAGGTTACCACCAATTTCTTGTTACAAACTGAGCTAACCCCTACCCCTTGTGCCTAAACCCCCAACTCCCGGGCCCTAACACTTACTCCAATTCTTACCTTTGGGATAGCGGCTGTCGGTCTTCTGGTACCAGTCTTCCGAGTGGTGTTGATCACATGATCGACGGCATCCCGACAGCCGGGATGCTAAATGCATCCCCTGTGGACGTCACATCGCCAGTAAACTGTGTGCTATTCTGCATAATCCACTGAGTGTTTGTGTTTGCATTAATTGAACTCTACGTTTCTTCTTTGGTATGTTTTCTCATTTTTATGTATACCCCTTTCAGACTGCCAGTAATATCCCGGGTTATTGCACATGAACGCGCAGCAACCCTGGTTGCAACGCAGTTTGAAAGGGGTCCGTTGAAATAATCCAGGTCAAGTTACCCGGTATTTCAACTCGGGTAGCAAGCAAGGTTGAACATGGATTTAACCCGGCTCGCAGTGCGGTGTGAACAGGTAAGCCAGGTCGATGCGACCTAGTACTCGTTCACACCAGGGGCGGAACTCTCGGAGTCAATGGAGTCACCTGCCGCCGGGCTCCAGGCCTGAAGGGGGCACTTTCTCCACTGTCCCGGGAGGATCGGACTGCGGGGTGCCAGGTAATTTTCCCATGGTCCCCATTGCTTACAGGCCATGCCCCTCTCTGAGGGGGGGGGGGGGGGCGGAGATCAACAAGCGGCGATCGCAAAGGCAAAGGGGGAGTGTATTTACTCTACTGCAGTGCCCAGCAGGTTCTGCACGTGTGTTTATACAGCATCGTCAGCGAGCATGGGCATAGGGCGGCATTTTTCCTGTGTCCGGCTATCAGTAAGCACTGTGCACTCCGAGTTCACACTGCAGTGGCAGCGCATCCTTCCTGACTCTGATGTGGCTGCCTGAGCTGCGGTGCGGAATGCCTTATACATGTAATCCCTCCCCTCTCTGCCAGATCGCCGAGTCTCAGCCCCAACCTGCTTAAGACAAACGCCACTCACACACGTCCCTGCCTCTCCTCTGCCCTATCTGTCTATTATAATTTCCCTCATCATGACTCCACCCCTTACCCCGAGTCCCCGCCCACTCCTCTGCCCTATCTGACTATTACAATTTCCCTCACAATGACTCCACCCCCTTACCCTGAGTCCCCGCCCCCTCCTCAGCCCTATCTGTCTATTATAATATTCCTCACCATGACTCCACCCCCTTACCCCGAGCCCCCGCCCACTCCTCTGCCCTGACTATTACAATTTCCCCCACAATGACTCCGCCCCCTCACCATGAGTCCCTGCCCCCTCCTCTGTTCTGACAATTATAATCTACTCCCTACTGACCCTGCTCAAGACCCCGCCCCCCCAAGTCTCCACCCCTGTCTCATTCCTGATACGTGTGTGTATTCTGTTCCTGTTCCCTGGAGCTCAGCAGGACAGAGACGAGTCAGAGCCTCATACTGGGCAAGTAAGTGCCCAATGGGGAGGGGGGGTGTTCTTATCTGGATGGGGAGGGGGGGGGGTTTGTCTTAATATTGTCTGTGCTGGGGATGCTTTATTAATGTTTGTGTGTGGGGGGGAGGGGGGTGTTTGTATTTGTATGCCTTCTTTTATGTTGGTCACTGATGGTCTGCTATATCTAGTGGTCACAGCGGTGCTCTCGGCATTATCTGGCGGTCACAGCGACACTCTCGGCATTATCTGGTGGTCACAGCGACGCTCTCGGCATTATCTGACTGTTACAGTGACACTCTGCATTATCTGGCGGTCACAGCGACGCTCTCTGCATTATCTGGCTGTTACAGCGACGCTCTCTGCATTATCTGACTGTTACAGCGGTGCTCTCTGCATTATCTGGCTGTTACAGCGACGCTCTCTGCATTATCTGACTGTTACAGCGGCGCTCTCTGCATTATCTGACTGTTACAGTGACGCTCTCTGCATTATCTGGTGGTCACAGCGACGCTCTCTGCATTATCTGGCGGTTACAGCAACGCTCTCTGCATTATCTGACTGTTACAGCGACGCTCTCTGCATTATCTGACTGTTACAGCGGCGCTCTCTGCATTATCTGACTGTTACAGTGACGCTCTCTGCATTATCTGGTGGTCACAGCGACGCTCTCTGCATTATCTGGCGGTTACAGCAACGCTCTCTGCATTATCTGACTGTTACAGCGACGCTCTCTGCATTATCTGACTGTTACAGCGACGCTCTCTGCATTATCTGACTGTTACAGCGACGCTCTCTGCATTATCTGACTGTTACAGCGACGCTCTCTGCATTATCTGGTGGTCACAGCGACGCTCTCTGCATTATCTGACTGTTACAGCGACGCTCTCTGCATTATCTGGCGGTTACAGCGACGCTCTCTGCATTATCTGGTGGTTACAGCGACGCTCTCTGCATTATCTGGTGGTCACAGCGACACTCTCTGCATTATCTGGTGGTCACAGCGACGCTCTCTGCATTATCTGACTGTTACAGCGGCGCTCTCTGCATTATCTGGTGGTCACAGCGGCGCTCTCTGCATTATCTGACTGTTACAGCGGCGCTCTCTGCATTATCTGGTGGTCACAGCGGCGCTCTCTGCATTATCTAGTGGACATAGCAACTAGTGATGAGCGGGTTCGGTTTCTCGGAATCCGAACCCGCCGAACTTCAGCTTTTTTTACACGGGGCCGAGCAGGCTCGGATCCTCCCGCCTTGCTCGGTTAACCCGAGCGCGCCCGAACGTCATCATCCCGCTGTCGGATTCTCGCGAGGCTCGGATTCTATCGCGAGACTCGGATTCTATATAAGGAGCCGCGCGTCGCCGCCATTTTCACACGTGCATTGAGATTATAGGGAGAGGACGTGGCTGGCGTCCTCTCCGTTTATAGAGAAGAGAGTAGAGAGTTAGAGACACTATTTACTAATTTTGGGGAGCATATTAGGACTGGAGTACTACTACTTGCTGATAGTGTGACCAGTGACCATTGACCACCAGTTTAATTAATCCGTTCTCTGCCTGAAAAAAAACGATACACAGTGTGACACAGTCACATACCATATCTGTGCTCAGCCTCAGTGTGCTGCATCATCATATGTAATACTGTATATCTGACTGTGCTGAGTGCTCACTGCTCACACAGCTTAATTGTGGGGGAGACTGGGGAGCAGTTAGAGCAGGAGTACATAAATAATATATTTTAAGTACAGTGCACACTTTTGCTGCCAGAGTGCCACACTGCCAGTGTGACTGACCAGTGACCATACTGACCACCAGTATATTGTGATTGTCTGCTTAGGACGGAGTACTACTTGCTGATAGTGTGACCAGTGACCAGTGACCACCACCAGTTTAATTAATCCGTTCTCTGCTTGAAAAAAAAACGATACACAGTGTGACACAGTCACATACCATATCTGTGCTCAGCCCAGTGTGCTGCATCATATGTAATACTGTATATCATTATCTGACTGTGCTGAGTGCTCACTGCTCACACAGCTTAATTGTGGGGGAGACTGGGGAGCAGTTATAGCAGGAGTACATATTTTAAGTACAGTGCACACTTTTGCTGCCAGAGTGCCACTGCCAGTGTGACTGACCAGTGACCACTGACCACCAGTATTGTGATTGTCTGCTGACCACCAGTATATTGTGATTGTCTGCCTGAAAAAGTTAAACACTCGTCGTGTGGTGTTTTTATAAACGCATTCTGCAGACAGTGTCCAGCAGGTCCGTCATTACATAATATATACCTGTCCGGCTGCAGTACTAGTGTGATATATATATATATATTTTAATTTTATCTCATTATCATCCAGTCTATATTAGCAGCAGACACAGTACGGTAGTCCACGGCTGTAGCTACCTCTGTGTCGGCAGTCGCTCGTCCATCCATAATTGTATACCACCTACCCGTGGTTTTTTTTTTCTTTTTCTATCTTCTTGATACTAGTAGCTTACTTTAGGAGTCTGCAGTGCTGACAGACAGTGTCCAGCAGGTCCGTCATTACATAATATATACCTGTCCGGCTGCAGTACTAGTGTGATATATATATATATATATATTAATTTTATCTCATTATCATCCAGTCTATATTAGCAGCAGACACAGTACGGTAGTCCACGGCTGTAGCTACCTCTGTGTCGGCAGTCGCTCGTCATCCATAAGTATACTAGTATCCATCCATCTCCATTGTTTACCTGAGGTGCCTTTTAGTTGTGCCTATTAAAATATGGAGAACAAAAATGTTGAGGTTCCAAAAATAGGGAAAGATCAAGATCCACTTTCACCTCGTGCTGAAGCTGCTGCCACTAGTCATGGCCGAGACGATGAAATTCCATCAACGTCGTCTGCCAAGGCCGATTCCCAATGTCATAGTACAGAGCATGTAAAATCCAAAACACCAAATATCAGTAAAAAAAGGACTCAAAAATCTAAAATAAAATTGTCGGAGGAGAAGCGTAAACTTGCCAATATGCCATTTACCACACGGAGTGGCAAGGAACGGCTGAGGCCCTGGCCTATGTTCATGGCTAGTGGTTCAGCTTCACATGAGGATGGAAGCACTCAGCCTCTCGCTAGAAAAATGAAAAGACTCAAGCTGGCAAAAGCACAGCAAAGAACTGTGCGTTCTTCGAAATCCCAAATCCACAAGGAGAGTCCAATTGTGTCGGTTGCGATGCCTGACCTTCCCAACACTGGACGTGAAGAGCATGCGCCTTCCACCATTTGCACGCCCCCTGCAAGTGCTGGAAGGAGCACCCGCAGTCCAGTTCCTGATAGTCAGATTGAAGATGTCAGTGTTGAAGTACACCAGGATGAGGAGGATATGGGTGTTGCTGGCGCTGGGGAGGAAATTGACAAGGAGGATTCTGATGGTGAGGTGGTTTGTTTAAGTCAGGCACCCGGGGAGACACCTGTTGTCCGTGGGAGGAATATGGCCATTGACATGCCTGGTGAAAATACCAAAAAAATCAGCTCTTCGGTGTGGAAGTATTTCAACAGAAATGCGGACAACATTTGTCAAGCCGTGTGTTGCCTTTGTCAAGCTGTAATAAGTAGGGGTAAGGACGTTAACCACCTCGGAACATCCTCCCTTATACGTCACCTGCAGCGCATTCATAATAAGTCAGTGACAAGTTCAAAAACTTTGGGCGACAGCGGAAGCAGTCCACTGACCAGTAAATCCCTTCCTCTTGTAACCAAGCTCACGGAAACCACCCCACCAACTCCCTCAGTGTCAATTTCCTCCTTCCCCAGGAATGCCAATAGTCCTGCAGGCCATGTCACTGGCAATTCTGACGATTCCTCTCCTGCCTGGGATTCCTCCGATGCATCCTTGCGTGTAACGCCTACTGCTGCTGGCGCAGCTGTTGTTGCTGCTGGGAGTCGATGGTCATCCCAGAGGGGAAGTCGTAAGACCACTTTTACTACTTCCACCAAGCAATTGACTGTCCAACAGTCCTTTGCGAGGAAGATGAAATATCACAGCAGTCATCCTACAGCAAAGCGGATAACTGAGGCCTTGGCATCCTGGGTGGTGAGAAACGTGGTTCCGGTATCCATCATTACTGCAGAGCCAACTAGAGACTTGTTGGAGGTACTGTGTCCCCGGTACCAAATACCATCTAGGTTCCATTTCTCTAGGCAGGCGATACCGAAAATGTACACAGACCTCAGAAAAAGACTCACCAGTGTCCTAAAAAATGCAGTTGTACCCAATGTCCACTTAACCACGGACATGTGGACAAGTGGAGCAGGGCAGGGTCAGGACTATATGACTGTGACAGCCCACTGGGTAGATGTATGGACTCCCGCCGCAAGAACAGCAGCGGCGGCACCAGTAGCAGCATCTCGCAAACGCCAACTCTTTCCTAGGCAGGCTACGCTTTGTATCACCGCTTTCCAGAATACGCACACAGCTGAAAACCTCTTACGGCAACTGAGGAAGATCATCGCGGAATGGCTTACCCCAATTGGACTCTCCTGTGGATTTGTGGCATCGGACAACGCCAGCAATATTGTGTGTGCATTAAATATGGGCAAATTCCAGCACGTCCCATGTTTTGCACATACCTTGAATTTGGTGGTGCAGAATTTTTTAAAAAACGACAGGGGCGTGCAAGAGATGCTGTCGGTGGCCAGAAGAATTGCGGGACACTTTCGGCGTACAGGCACCACGTACAGAAGACTGGAGCACCACCAAAAACTACTGAACCTGCCCTGCCATCATCTGAAGCAAGAAGTGGTAACGAGGTGGAATTCAACCCTCTATATGCTTCAGAGGTTGGAGGAGCAGCAAAAGGCCATTCAAGCCTATACAATTGAGCACGATATAGTAGGTGGAATGCACCTGTCTCAAGCGCAGTGGAGAATGATTTCAACGTTGTGCAAGGTTCTGATGCCCTTTGAACTTGCCACACGTGAAGTCAGTTCAGACACTGCCAGCCTGAGTCAGGTCATTCCCCTCATCAGGCTTTTGCAGAAGAAGCTGGAGACATTGAAGGAGGAGCTAACACGGAGCGATTCCGCTAGGCATGTGGGACTTGTGGATGGAGCCCTTAATTCGCTTAACAAGGATTCACGGGTGGTCAATCTGTTGAAATCAGAGCACTACATTTTGGCCACCGTGCTCGATCCTAGATTTAAAGCCTACCTTGGATCTCTCTTTCCGGCAGACACAAGTCTGCTGGGGTTGAAAGACCTGCTGGTGACAAAATTGTCAAGTCAAGCGGAACGCGACCTGTCAACATCTCCTCCTTCACATTCTCCCGCAACTGGGGGTGCGAGGAAAAGGCTCAGAATTCCGAGCCCACCTGCTGGCGGTGATGCAGGGCAGTCTGGAGCGACTGCTGATGCTGACATCTGGTCCGGACTGAAGGACCTGACAACGATTACGGACATGTCGTCTACTGTCACTGCATATGATTCTCTCAACATTGATAGAATGGTGGAGGATTATATGAGTGACCGCATCCAAGTAGGCACGTCACACAGTCCGTACTTATACTGGCAGGAAAAAGAGGCAATTTGGAGGCCCTTGCACAAACTGGCTTTATTCTACCTAAGTTGCCCTCCCACAAGTGTGTACTCCGAAAGAGTGTTTAGAGCCGCCGCTCACCTTGTCAGCAATCGGCGTACGAGGTTACATCCAGAAAATGTGGAGAAGATGATGTTCATTAAAATGAATTATAATCAATTCCTCCGCGGAGACATTGACCAGCAGCAATTGCCTCCACAAAGTACACAGGGAGCTGAGATGGTGGATTCCAGTGGGGACGAATTGATAATCTGTGAGGAGGGGGATGTACACGGTGATATATCGGAGGGTGATGATGAGGTGGACATCTTGCCTCTGTAGAGCCAGTTTGTGCAAGGAGAGATTAATTGCTTCTTTTTTGGGGGGGGTCCAAACCAACCCGTCATATCAGTCACAGTCGTGTGGCAGACCCTGTCACTGAAATGATGGGTTGGTTAAAGTGTGCATGTCCTGTTTTGTTTATACAACATAAGGGTGGGTGGGAGGGCCCAAGGACAATTCCATCTTGCACCTCTTTTTTCTTTTCTTTTTCTTTGCATCATGTGCTGATTGGGGAGGGTTTTTTGGAAGGGACATCCTGCGTGACACTGCAGTGCCACTCCTAAATGGGCCCGGTGTTTGTGTCGGCCACTAGGGTCGCTAATCTTACTCACACAGTCAGCTACCTCATTGCGCCTCTTTTTTTCTTTGCGTCATGTGCTGTTTGGGGAGGGTTTTTTGGAAGGGACATCCTGCGTGACACTGCAGTGCCACTCCTAGATGGGCCCGGTGTTTGTGTCGGCCACTAGGGTCGCTAATCTTACTCACACAGCTACCTCATTGCGCCTCTTTTTTTCTTTGCGTCATGTGCTGTTTGGGGAGGGTTTTTTTGGAAGGGACATCCTGCGTGACACTGCAGTGCCACTCCTAGATGGGCCCGGTGTTTGTGTCGGCCACTATGGTCGCTAATCTTACTCACACAGCTACCTCATTGCGCCTCTTTTTTTCTTTGCGTCATGTGCTGTTTGGGGAGGGTTTTTTGGAAGGGCCATCCTGCGTGACACTGCAGTGCCACTCCTAGATGGGCCCGGTGTTTGTGTCGGCCACTAGGGTCGCTAATCTTACTCACACAGCTACCTCATTGCGCCTCTTTTTTTCTTTGCGTCATGTGCTGTTTGGGGAGGGTTTTTTGGAAGGGACATCCTGCGTGACACTGCAGTGCCACTCCTAGATGGGCCCGGTGTTTGTGTCGGCCACTAGGGTCGCTTATCTTACTCACACAGCGACCTCGGTGCAAATTTTAGGACTAAAAATAATATTGTGAGGTGTGAGGTATTCAGAATAGACGAAAAATGAGTGTAAATTATGGTTTTTGAGGTTAATAATACTTTGGGATCAAAATGACCCCCAAATTCTATGATTTAAGCTGTTTTTTAGTGTTTTTTGAAAAAAACACCCGAATCCAAAACACACCCGAATCCGACAAAAAAAATTCGGTGAGGTTTTGCCAAAACGCGTTCGAACCCAAAACACGGCCGCGGAACCGAACCCAAAACCAAAACACAAAACCCGAAAAATTTCAGGCGCTCATCTCTACTCTAAACATGAGTCATTCCAGGAGGGACAAAATGCTCTGTTCCTGGACTTCCCTATTAAATGTATTATTGCCATCACCTGTGTTGAACCAGATAATTGATAAGAGAGGTGTTTCAACACAAGTGGGAAGTATGACTGAAAGAGGGAGCCTTCTTTTTTTTTTTCTCTCTCAATGGCGGGTTCCAGTGTCCAGCGCCCCTAGGCAGCTGCCTAAAGCTGCCTAATAGTAGAGCTGGCCATGCCTGTCTGCTGTCGGAATCTTCAGTGTCGGGATGCTACTGTCGGTTATGTGACATTACATGCCAAACCCTCTCTATTATGGACTTTAACATCATTTTTTCACCATAGTTAATTTCATTGGAAAGTAAATGCTCAATAAATAAACTAAAACTTTGGGTGGTGTTAATAAGCTTGGAGGAAGCAGCAAGTGGAGGAAAAAACTTTAAAATTATGGTATATTATCATCTAATTTCACTACCACAAACAACTTTTACCTCCAGGTTACCACCAATTTCTTGTTACAAACTGAGCTAACCCCTACCCCTTGTGCCTAAACCCCCAACTCCCGGGCCCTAACACTTACTCCAATTCTTACCTTTGGGATAGCGGCTGTCGGTCTTCTGGTACCAGTCTTCCGAGTGGTGTTGATCACATGATCGACGGCATCCCGACAGCCGGGATGCTAAATGCATCCCCTGTGGACGTCACATCGCCAGTAAACTGTGTGCTATTCTGCATAATCCACTGAGTGTTTGTGTTTGCATTAATTGAACTCTACGTTTCTTCTTTGGTATGTTTTCTCATTTTTATGTATACCCCTTTCAGACTGCCAGTAATATCCCGGGTTATTGCACATGAATGCGCAGCAACCCTGGTTGCAACGCAGTTTGAAAGGGGTCCGTTGAAATAATCCAGGTCAAGTTACCCGGTATTTCAACTCGGGTAGCAAGCAAGGTTGAACATGGATTTAACCCGGCTCGCAGTGCGGTGTGAACAGGTAAGCCAGGTCGATGCGACCTAGTACTCGTTCACACCAGGGGCGGAACTCTCGGAGTCAATGGAGTCACCTGCCGCCGGGCTCCAGGCCTGAAGGGGGCACTTTCTCCACTGTCCCGGGAGGATCGGACTGCGGGGTGCCAGGTAATTTTCCCATGGTCCCCATTGCTTACAGGCCATGCCCCTCTCTGAGGGGGGGGGGGGGGGGGGCGGAGATCAACAAGCGGCGATCGCAAAGGCAAAGGGGGAGTGTATTTACTCTACTGCAGTGCCCAGCAGGTTCTGCACGTGTGTTTATACAGCATCGTCAGCGAGCATGGGCATAGGGCGGCATTTTTCCTGTGTCCGGCTACCAGTAAGCACTGTGCACTCCGAGTTCACACTGCAGTGGCAGCGCATCCTTCCTGACTCTGATGTGGCTGCCTGAGCTGCGGTGCGGAATGCCTTATACATGTAATCCCTCCCCTCTCTGCCAGATCGCCGAGTCTCAGCCCCAACCTGCTTAAGACAAACGCCACTCACACACGTCCCTGCCTCTCCTCTGCCCTATCTGTCTATTATAATTTCCCTCATCATGACTCCACCCCTTACCCCGAGTCCCCGCCCACTCCTCTGCCCTATCTGACTATTACAATTTCCCTCACAATGACTCCACCCCCTTACCCTGAGTCCCTGCCCCCTCCTCAGCCCTATCTGTCTATTATAATATTCCTCACCATGACTCCACCCCCTTACCCCGAGCCCCCGCCCACTCCTCTGCCCTGACTATTACAATTTCCCCCACAATGACTCCGCCCCCTCACCCTGAGTCCCTGCCCCCTCCTCTGTTCTGACAATTATAATCTACTCCCTACTGACCCTGCTCAAGACCCCGCCCCCCCAAGTCTCCACCCCTGTCTCATTCCTGATACGTGTGTGTATTCTGTTCCTGTTCCCTGGAGCTCAGCAGGACAGAGACGAGTCAGAGCCTCATACTGGGCAAGTAAGTGCCCAATGGGGAGGGGGGGTGTTCTTATCTGGATGGGGAGGGGGGGGGGTTTTGTCTTAATATTGTCTGTGCTGGGGATGCTTTATTAATGTTTGTGTGTGGGGGGGAGGGGGGTGTTTGTATTTGTATGCCTTCTTTTATGTTGGTCACTGATGGTCTGCTATATCTAGTGGTCACAGCGGCGCTCTCGGCATTATCTGGCGGTCACAGCGACACTCTCGGCATTATCTGGTGGTCACAGCGACGCTCTCGGCATTATCTGACTGTTACAGTGACGCTCTCTGCATTATCTGACTGTTACAGTGACACTCTGCATTATCTGGCGGTCACAGCGACGCTCTCTGCATTATCTGGCTGTTACAGCGACGCTCTCTGCATTATCTGACTGTTACAGCGACGCTCTCTGCATTATCTGGTGGTCACAGCGACGCTCTCTGCATTATCTGACTGTTACAGTGACGCTCTCTGCATTATCTGACTGTTACAGTGACGCTCTCTGCATTATCTGACTGTTACAGCGACGCTCTCTGCATTATCTGGTGGTCACAGCGACGCTCTCTGCATTATCTGACTGTTACAGTGACGCTCTCTGCATTATCTGACTGTTACAGTGACGCTCTCTGCATTATCTGACTGTCACAGCGACGCTCTCTGCATTATCTGGCGGTTACAGCAACGCTCTCTGCATTATCTGACTGTTACAGCGACGCTCTCTGCATTATCTGACTGTTACAGCGACGCTCTCTGCATTATCTGACTGTTACAGTGACGCTCTCTGCATTATCTGACTGTTACAGCGACGCTCTCTGCATTATCTGACTGTTACAGCGACGCTCTCTGCATTATCTGACTGTTACAGCGACGCTCTCTGCATTATCTGGTGGTCACAGCGATGCTCTCTGCATTATCTGACTGTTACAGCGACGCTCTCTGCATTATCTGGTGGTCACAGCGACGCTCTCTGCATTATCTGACTGTTACAGCGACGCTCTCTGCATTATCTGGAGGTTACAGCGACGCTCTCTGCATTATCTGACTGTTACAGCGACGCTCTCTGCATTATCTGGCGGTTACAGCGGCGCTCTCTGCATTATCTGACTGTTACAGCGACGCTCTCTGCATTATCTGGTGGTTACAGCGACGCTCTCTGCATTATCTGGTGGTCACAGCGACGCTCTCTGCATTATCTGGTGGTCACAGCGACGCTCTCTGCATTATCTGACTGTTACAGCGGCGCTCTCTGCATTATCTGGTGGTCACAGCGGCGCTCTCTGCATTATCTGACTGTTACAGCGACGCTCTCTGCATTATCTGGTGGTCACAGCGGCGCTCTCTGCATTATCTAGTGGACATAGCAACTAGTGATGAGCGGGTTCGGTTTCTCGGAATCCGAACCCGCCGAACTTCAGCTTTTTTTACACGGGGCCGAGCAGGCTCGGATCCTCCCGCCTTGCTCGGTTAACCCGAGCGCGCCCGAACGTCATCATCCCGCTGTCGGATTCTCGCGAGGCTCGGATTCTATCGCGAGACTCGGATTCTATATAAGGAGCCGCGCGTCGCCGCCATTTTCACACGTGCATTGAGATTATAGGGAGAGGACGTGGCTGGCGTCCTCTCCGTTTATAGAGAAGAGAGTAGAGAGTTAGAGACACTATTTACTAATTTTGGGGAGCATATTAGGACTGGAGTACTACTACTTGCTGATAGTGTGACCAGTGACCATTGACCACCAGTTTAATTAATCCGTTCTCTGCCTGAAAAAAAACGATACACAGTGTGACACAGTCACATACCATATCTGTGCTCAGCCTCAGTGTGCTGCATCATCATATGTAATACTGTATATCTGACTGTGCTGAGTGCTCACTGCTCACACAGCTTAATTGTGGGGGAGACTGGGGAGCAGTTAGAGCAGGAGTACATAAATAATATATTTTAAGTACAGTGCACACTTTTGCTGCCAGAGTGCCACACTGCCAGTGTGACTGACCAGTGACCATACTGACCACCAGTATATTGTGATTGTCTGCTTAGGACGGAGTACTACTTGCTGATAGTGTGACCAGTGACCACCACCAGTTTAATTAATCCGTTCTCTGCTTGAAAAAAAAACGATACACAGTGTGACACAGTCACATACCATATCTGTGCTCAGCCCAGTGTGCTGCATCATATGTAATACTGTATATCATTATCTGACTGTGCTGAGTGCTCACTGCTCACACAGCTTAATTGTGGGGGAGACTGGGGAGCAGTTATAGCAGGAGTACATATTTTAAGTACAGTGCACACTTTTGCTGCCAGAGTGCCACTGCCAGTGTGACTGACCAGTGACCACTGACCACCAGTATATTGTGATTGTCTGCTGACCACCAGTATATTGTGATTGTCTGCCTGAAAAAGTTAAACACTCGTCGTGTGGTGTTTTTATAAACGCATTCTGCAGACAGTGTCCAGCAGGTCCGTCATTACATAATATATACCTGTCCGGCTGCAGTACTAGTGTGATATATATATATATATTTTAATTTTATCTCATTATCATCCAGTCTATATTAGCAGCAGACACAGTACGGTAGTCCACGGCTGTAGCTACCTCTGTGTCGGCAGTCGCTCGTCCATCCATAATTGTATACCACCTACCCGTGGTTTTTTTTTTCTTTTTCTATCTTCTTGATACTAGTAGCTTACTTTAGGAGTCTGCAGTGCTGACAGACAGTGTCCAGCAGGTCCGTCATTACATAATATATACCTGTCCGGCTGCAGTACTAGTGTGATATATATATATATATATATTAATTTTATCTCATTATCATCCAGTCTATATTAGCAGCAGACACAGTACGGTAGTCCACGGCTGTAGCTACCTCTGTGTCGGCAGTCGCTCGTCATCCATAAGTATACTAGTATCCATCCATCTCCATTGTTTACCTGAGGTGCCTTTTAGTTGTGCCTATTAAAATATGGAGAACAAAAATGTTGAGGTTCCAAAAATAGGGAAAGATCAAGATCCACTTTCACCTCGTGCTGAAGCTGCTGCCACTAGTCATGGCCGAGACGATGAAATTCCATCAACGTCGTCTGCCAAGGCCGATTCCCAATGTCATAGTACAGAGCATGTAAAATCCAAAACACCAAATATCAGTAAAAAAAGGACTCAAAAATCTAAAATAAAATTGTCGGAGGAGAAGCGTAAACTTGCCAATATGCCATTTACCACACGGAGTGGCAAGGAACGGCTGAGGCCCTGGCCTATGTTCATGGCTAGTGGTTCAGCTTCACATGAGGATGGAAGCACTCAGCCTCTCGCTAGAAAAATGAAAAGACTCAAGCTGGCAAAAGCACAGCAAAGAACTGTGCGTTCTTCGAAATCCCAAATCCACAAGGAGAGTCCAATTGTGTCGGTTGCGATGCCTGACCTTCCCAACACTGGACGTGAAGAGCATGCGCCTTCCACCATTTGCACGCCCCCTGCAAGTGCTGGAAGGAGCACCCGCAGTCCAGTTCCTGATAGTCAGATTGAAGATGTCAGTGTTGAAGTACACCAGGATGAGGAGGATATGGGTGTTGCTGGCGCTGGGGAGGAAATTGACAAGGAGGATTCTGATGGTGAGGTGGTTTGTTTAAGTCAGGCACCCGGGGAGACACCTGTTGTCCGTGGGAGGAATATGGCCATTGACATGCCTGGTGAAAATACCAAAAAAATCAGCTCTTCGGTGTGGAAGTATTTCAACAGAAATGCGGACAACATTTGTCAAGCCGTGTGTTGCCTTTGTCAAGCTGTAATAAGTAGGGGTAAGGACGTTAACCACCTCGGAACATCCTCCCTTATACGTCACCTGCAGCGCATTCATAATAAGTCAGTGACAAGTTCAAAAACTTTGGGCGACAGCGGAAGCAGTCCACTGACCAGTAAATCCCTTCCTCTTGTAACCAAGCTCACGCAAACCACCCCACCAACTCCCTCAGTGTCAATTTCCTCCTTCCCCAGGAATGCCAATAGTCCTGCAGGCCATGTCACTGGCAATTCTGACGATTCCTCTCCTGCCTGGGATTCCTCCGATGCATCCTTGCGTGTAACGCCTACTGCTGCTGGCGCAGCTGTTGTTGCTGCTGGGAGTCGATGGTCATCCCAGAGGGGAAGTCGTAAGACCACTTTTACTACTTCCACCAAGCAATTGACTGTCCAACAGTCCTTTGCGAGGAAGATGAAATATCACAGCAGTCATCCTACAGCAAAGCGGATAACTGAGGCCTTGGCATCCTGGGTGGTGAGAAACGTGGTTCCGGTATCCATCATTACTGCAGAGCCAACTAGAGACTTGTTGGAGGTACTGTGTCCCCGGTACCAAATACCATCTAGGTTCCATTTCTCTAGGCAGGCGATACCGAAAATGTACACAGACCTCAGAAAAAGACTCACCAGTGTCCTAAAAAATGCAGTTGTACCCAATGTCCACTTAACCACGGACATGTGGACAAGTGGAGCAGGGCAGGGTCAGGACTATATGACTGTGACAGCCCACTGGGTAGATGTATGGACTCCCGCCGCAAGAACAGCAGCGGCGGCACCAGTAGCAGCATCTCGCAAACGCCAACTCTTTCCTAGGCAGGCTACGCTTTGTATCACCGCTTTCCAGAATACGCACACAGCTGAAAACCTCTTACGGCAACTGAGGAAGATCATCGCGGAATGGCTTACCCCAATTGGACTCTCCTGTGGATTTGTGGCATCGGACAACGCCAGCAATATTGTGTGTGCATTAAATATGGGCAAATTCCAGCACGTCCCATGTTTTGCACATACCTTGAATTTGGTGGTGCAGAATTTTTTAAAAAACGACAGGGGCGTGCAAGAGATGCTGTCGGTGGCCAGAAGAATTGCGGGACACTTTCGGCGTACAGGCACCACGTACAGAAGACTGGAGCACCACCAAAAACTACTGAACCTGCCCTGCCATCATCTGAAGCAAGAAGTGGTAACGAGGTGGAATTCAACCCTCTATATGCTTCAGAGGTTGGAGGAGCAGCAAAAGGCCATTCAAGCCTATACAATTGAGCACGATATAGTAGGTGGAATGCACCTGTCTCAAGCGCAGTGGAGAATGATTTCAACGTTGTGCAAGGTTCTGATGCCCTTTGAACTTGCCACACGTGAAGTCAGTTCAGACACTGCCAGCCTGAGTCAGGTCATTCCCCTCATCAGGCTTTTGCAGAAGAAGCTGGAGACATTGAAGGAGGAGCTAACACGGAGCGATTCCGCTAGGCATGTGGGACTTGTGGATGGAGCCCTTAATTCGCTTAACAAGGATTCACGGGTGGTCAATCTGTTGAAATCAGAGCACTACATTTTGGCCACCGTGCTCGATCCTAGATTTAAAGCCTACCTTGGATCTCTCTTTCCGGCAGACACAAGTCTGCTGGGGTTGAAAGACCTGCTGGTGACAAAATTGTCAAGTCAAGCGGAACGCGACCTGTCAACATCTCCTCCTTCACATTCTCCCGCAACTGGGGGTGCGAGGAAAAGGCTCAGAATTCCGAGCCCACCTGCTGGCGGTGATGCAGGGCAGTCTGGAGCGACTGCTGATGCTGACATCTGGTCCGGACTGAAGGACCTGACAACGATTACGGACATGTCGTCTACTGTCACTGCATATGATTCTCTCAACATTGATACAATGGTGGAGGATTATATGAGTGACCGCATCCAAGTAGGCACGTCACACAGTCCGTACTTATACTGGCAGGAAAAAGAGGCAATTTGGAGGCCCTTGCACAAACTGGCTTTATTCTACCTAAGTTGCCCTCCCACAAGTGTGTACTCCGAAAGAGTGTTTAGAGCCGCCGCTCACCTTGTCAGCAATCGGCGTACGAGGTTACATCCAGAAAATGTGGAGAAGATGATGTTCATTAAAATGAATTATAATCAATTCCTCCGCGGAGACATTGACCAGCAGCAATTGCCTCCACAAAGTACACAGGGAGCTGAGATGGTGGATTCCAGTGGGGACGAATTGATAATCTGTGAGGAGGGGGATGTACACGGTGATATATCGGAGGGTGATGATGAGGTGGACATCTTGCCTCTGTAGAGCCAGTTTGTGCAAGGAGAGATTAATTGCTTCTTTTTTGGGGGGGGTCCAAACCAACCCGTCATATCAGTCACAGTCGTGTGGCAGACCCTGTCACTGAAATGATGGGTTGGTTAAAGTGTGCATGTCCTGTTTTGTTTATACAACATAAGGGTGGGTGGGAGGGCCCAAGGACAATTCCATCTTGCACCTCTTTTTTCTTTTCTTTTTCTTTGCATCATGTGCTGATTGGGGAGGGTTTTTTGGAAGGGACATCCTGCGTGACACTGCAGTGCCACTCCTAAATGGGCCCGGTGTTTGTGTCGGCCACTAGGGTCGCTAATCTTACTCACACAGTCAGCTACCTCATTGCGCCTCTTTTTTTCTTTGCGTCATGTGCTGTTTGGGGAGGGTTTTTTGGAAGGGACATCCTGCGTGACACTGCAGTGCCACTCCTAGATGGGCCCGGTGTTTGTGTCGGCCACTAGGGTCGCTAATCTTACTCACACAGCTACCTCATTGCGCCTCTTTTTTTCTTTGCGTCATGTGCTGTTTGGGGAGGGTTTTTTGGAAGGGACATCCTGCGTGACACTGCAGTGCCACTCCTAGATGGGCCCGGTGTTTGTGTCGGCCACTATGGTCGCTAATCTTACTCACACAGCTACCTCATTGCGCCTCTTTTTTTCTTTGCGTCATGTGCTGTTTGGGGAGGGTTTTTTGGAAGGGCCATCCTGCGTGACACTGCAGTGCCACTCCTAGATGGGCCCGGTGTTTGTGTCGGCCACTAGGGTCGCTAATCTTACTCACACAGCTACCTCATTGCGCCTCTTTTTTTCTTTGCGTCATGTGCTTTTTGGGGAGGGTTTTTTGGAAGGGACATCCTGCGTGACACTGCAGTGCCACTCCTAGATGGGCCCGGTGTTTGTGTCGGCCACTAGGGTCGCTTATCTTACTCACACAGCGACCTCGGTGCAAATTTTAGGACTAAAAATAATATTGTGAGGTGTGAGGTATTCAGAATAGACTGAAAATGAGTGTAAATTATGGTTTTTGAGGTTAATAATACTTTGGGATCAAAATGACCCCCAAATTCTATGATTTAAGCTGTTTTTTAGTGTTTTTTGAAAAAAACACCCGAATCCAAAACACACCCGAATCCGACAAAAAAAATTCGGTGAGGTTTTGCCAAAACGCGTTCGAACCCAAAACACGGCCGCGGAACCGAACCCAAAACCAAAACACAAAACCCGAAAAATTTCAGGCGCTCATCTCTACTCTAAACATGAGTCATTCCAGGAGGGACAAAATGCTCTGTTCCTGGACTTCCCTATTAAATGTATTATTGCCATCACCTGTGTTGAACCAGATAATTGATAAGAGAGGTGTTTCAACACAAGTGGGAAGTATGACTGAAAGAGGGAGCCTTCTTTTTTTTTTTCTCTCTCAATGGCGGGTTCCAGTGTCCAGCGCCCCTAGGCAGCTGCCTAAAGCTGCCTAATAGTAGAGCTGGCCATGCCTGTCTGCTGTCGGAATCTTCAGTGTCGGGATGCTACTGTCGGTTATGTGACATTACATGCCAAACCCTCTCTATTATGGACTTTAACATCATTTTTTCACCATAGTTAATTTCATTGGAAAGTAAATGCTCAATAAATAAACTAAAACTTTGGGTGGTGTTAATAAGCTTGGAGGAAGCAGCAAGTGGAGGAAAAAACTTTAAAATTATGGTATATTATCATCTAATTTCACTACCACAAACAACTTTTACCTCCAGGTTACCACCAATTTCTTGTTACAAACTGAGCTAACCCCTACCCCTTGTGCCTAAACCCCCAACTCCCGGGCCCTAACACTTACTCCAATTCTTACCTTTGGGATAGCGGCTGTCGGTCTTCTGGTACCAGTCTTCCGAGTGGTGTTGATCACATGATCGACGGCATCCCGACAGCCGGGATGCTAAATGCATCCCCTGTGGACGTCACATCGCCAGTAAACTGTGTGCTATTCTGCATAATCCACTGAGTGTTTGTGTTTGCATTAATTGAACTCTACGTTTCTTCTTTGGTATGTTTTCTCATTTTTATGTATACCCCTTTCAGACTGCCAGTAATATCCCGGGTTATTGCACATGAATGCGCAGCAACCCTGGTTGCAACGCAGTTTGAAAGGGGTCCGTTGAAATAATCCAGGTCAAGTTACCCGGTATTTCAACTCGGGTAGCAAGCAAGGTTGAACATGGATTTAACCCGGCTCGCAGTGCGGTGTGAACAGGTAAGCCAGGTCGATGCGACCTAGTACTCGTTCACACCAGGGGCGGAACTCTCGGAGTCAATGGAGTCACCTGCCGCCGGGCTCCAGGCCTGAAGGGGGCACTTTCTCCACTGTCCCGGGAGGATCGGACTGCGGGGTGCCAGGTAATTTTCCCATGGTCCCCATTGCTTACAGGCCATGCCCCTCTCTGAGGGGGGGGGGGGGGGGGGGGGGCGGAGATCAACAAGCGGCGATCGCAAAGGCAAAGGGGGAGTGTATTTACTCTACTGCAGTGCCCAGCAGGTTCTGCACGTGTGTTTATACAGCATCGTCAGCGAGCATGGGCATAGGGCGGCATTTTTCCTGTGTCCGGCTATCAGTAAGCACTGTGCACTCCGAGTTCACACTGCAGTGGCAGCGCATCCTTCCTGACTCTGATGTGGCTGCCTGAGCTGCGGTGCGGAATGCCTTATACATGTAATCCCTCCCCTCTCTGCCAGATCGCCGAGTCTCAGCCCCAACCTGCTTAAGACAAACGCCACTCACACACGTCCCTGCCTCTCCTCTGCCCTATCTGTCTATTATAATTTCCCTCATCATGACTCCACCCCTTACCCCGAGTCCCCGCCCACTCCTCTGCCCTATCTGACTATTACAATTTCCCTCACAATGACTCCACCCCCTTACCCTGAGTCCCTGCCCCCTCCTCAGCCCTATCTGTCTATTATAATATTCCTCACCATGACTCCACCCCCTTACCCCGAGCCCCCGCCCACTCCTCTGCCCTGACTATTACAATTTCCCCCACAATGACTCCGCCCCCTCACCCTGAGTCCCTGCCCCCTCCTCTGTTCTGACAATTATAATCTACTCCCTACTGACCCTGCTCAAGACCCCGCCCCCCCAAGTCTCCACCCCTGTCTCATTCCTGATACGTGTGTGTATTCTGTTCCTGTTCCCTGGAGCTCAGCAGGACAGAGACGAGTCAGAGCCTCATACTGGGCAAGTAAGTGCCCAATGGGGAGGGGGGGTGTTCTTATCTGGATGGGGAGGGGAGGGGGTTTTGTCTTAATATTGTCTGTGCTGGGGATGCTTTATTAATGTTTGTGTGTGGGGGGGAGGGGGGTGTTTGTATTTGTATGCCTTCTTTTATGTTGGTCACTGATGGTCTGCTATATCTAGTGGTCACAGCGGCGCTCTCGGCATTATCTGGCGGTCACAGCGACACTCTCGGCATTATCTGGTGGTCACAGCGACGCTCTCGGCATTATCTGACTGTTACAGTGACGCTCTCTGCATTATCTGACTGTTACAGTGACACTCTGCATTATCTGGCGGTCACAGCGACGCTCTCTGCATTATCTGGCTGTTACAGCGACGCTCTCTGCATTATCTGACTGTTACAGCGACGCTCTCTGCATTATCTGGTGGTCACAGCGACGCTCTCTGCATTATCTGACTGTTACAGTGACGCTCTCTGCATTATCTGACTGTTACAGTGACGCTCTCTGCATTATCTGACTGTTACAGCGACGCTCTCTGCATTATCTGGTGGTCACAGCGACGCTCTCTGCATTATCTGACTGTTACAGTGACGCTCTCTGCATTATCTGACTGTTACAGTGACGCTCTCTGCATTATCTGACTGTCACAGCGACGCTCTCTGCATTATCTGGCGGTTACAGCAACGCTCTCTGCATTATCTGACTGTTACAGCGACGCTCTCTGCATTATCTGACTGTTACAGCGACGCTCTCTGCATTATCTGACTGTTACAGTGACGCTCTCTGCATTATCTGACTGTTACAGCGACGCTCTCTGCATTATCTGACTGTTACAGCGACGCTCTCTGCATTATCTGACTGTTACAGCGACGCTCTCTGCATTATCTGGTGGTCACAGCGATGCTCTCTGCATTATCTGACTGTTACAGCGACGCTCTCTGCATTATCTGGTGGTCACAGCGACGCTCTCTGCATTATCTGACTGTTACAGCGACGCTCTCTGCATTATCTGGAGGTTACAGCGACGCTCTCTGCATTATCTGGTGGTCACAGCGACGCTCTCTGCATTATCTGACTGTTACAGTGACGCTCTCTGCATTATCTGACTGTTACAGTGACGCTCTCTGCATTATCTGACTGTTACAGTGACGCTCTCTGCATTATCTGACTGTCACAGCGACGCTCTCTGCATTATCTGGCGGTTACAGCAACGCTCTCTGCATTATCTGACTGTTACAGCGACGCTCTCTGCATTATCTGACTGTTACAGCGACGCTCTCTGCATTATCTGACTGTTACAGTGACGCTCTCTGCATTATCTGACTGTTACAGCGACGCTCTCTGCATTATCTGACTGTTACAGCGACGCTCTCTGCATTATCTGACTGTTACAGCGACGCTCTCTGCATTATCTGGTGGTCACAGCGATGCTCTCTGCATTATCTGACTGTTACAGCGACGCTCTCTGCATTATCTGGTGGTCACAGCGACGCTCTCTGCATTATCTGACTGTTACAGCGACGCTCTCTGCATTATCTGGAGGTTACAGCGACGCTCTCTGCATTATCTGACTGTTACAGCGACGCTCTCTGCATTATCTGGCGGTTACAGCGGCGCTCTCTGCATTATCTGACTGTTACAGCGACGCTCTCTGCATTATCTGGTGGTTACAGCGACGCTCTCTGCATTATCTGGTGGTCACAGCGACGCTCTCTGCATTATCTGGTGGTCACAGCGACGCTCTCTGCATTATCTGACTGTTACAGCGGCGCTCTCTGCATTATCTGGTGGTCACAGCGGCGCTCTCTGCATTATCTGACTGTTACAGCGGCGCTCTCTGCATTATCTGGTGGTCACAGCGGCGCTCTCTGCATTATCTAGTGGACATAGCAACTAGTGATGAGCGGGTTCGGTTTCTCGGAATCCGAACCCGCCGAACTTCAGCTTTTTTTACACGGGGCCGAGCAGGCTCGGATCCTCCCGCCTTGCTCGGTTAACCCGAGCGCGCCCGAACGTCATCATCCCGCTGTCGGATTCTCGCGAGGCTCGGATTCTATCGCGAGACTCGGATTCTATATAAGGAGCCGCGCGTCGCCGCCATTTTCACACGTGCATTGAGATTATAGGGAGAGGACGTGGCTGGCGTCCTCTCCGTTTATAGAGAAGAGAGTAGAGAGTTAGAGACACTATTTACTAATTTTGGGGAGCATATTAGGACTGGAGTACTACTACTTGCTGATAGTGTGACCAGTGACCATTGACCACCAGTTTAATTAATCCGTTCTCTGCCTGAAAAAAAACGATACACAGTGTGACACAGTCACATACCATATCTGTGCTCAGCCTCAGTGTGCTGCATCATCATATGTAATACTGTATATCTGACTGTGCTGAGTGCTCACTGCTCACACAGCTTAATTGTGGGGGAGACTGGGGAGCAGTTAGAGCAGGAGTACATAAATAATATATTTTAAGTACAGTGCACACTTTTGCTGCCAGAGTGCCACACTGCCAGTGTGACTGACCAGTGACCATACTGACCACCAGTATATTGTGATTGTCTGCTTAGGACGGAGTACTACTTGCTGATAGTGTGACCAGTGACCACCACCAGTTTAATTAATCCGTTCTCTGCTTGAAAAAAAAACGATACACAGTGTGACACAGTCACATACCATATCTGTGCTCAGCCCAGTGTGCTGCATCATATGTAATACTGTATATCATTATCTGACTGTGCTGAGTGCTCACTGCTCACACAGCTTAATTGTGGGGGAGACTGGGGAGCAGTTATAGCAGGAGTACATATTTTAAGTACAGTGCACACTTTTGCTGCCAGAGTGCCACTGCCAGTGTGACTGACCAGTGACCACTGACCACCAGTATATTGTGATTGTCTGCTGACCACCAGTATATTGTGATTGTCTGCCTGAAAAAGTTAAACACTCGTCGTGTGGTGTTTTTATAAACGCATTCTGCAGACAGTGTCCAGCAGGTCCGTCATTACATAATATATACCTGTCCGGCTGCAGTACTAGTGTGATATATATATATATATATTTTTTAATTTTATCTCATTATCATCCAGTCTATATTAGCAGCAGACACAGTACGGTAGTCCACGGCTGTAGCTACCTCTGTGTCGGCAGTCGCTCGTCCATCCATAATTGTATACCACCTACCCGTGGTTTTTTTTTTCTTTTTCTATCTTCTTGATACTAGTAGCTTACTTTAGGAGTCTGCAGTGCTGACAGACAGTGTCCAGCAGGTCCGTCATTACATAATATATACCTGTCCGGCTGCAGTACTAGTGTGATATATATATATATATATATTAATTTTATCTCATTATCATCCAGTCTATATTAGCAGCAGACACAGTACGGTAGTCCACGGCTGTAGCTACCTCTGTGTCGGCAGTCGCTCGTCATCCATAAGTATACTAGTATCCATCCATCTCCATTGTTTACCTGAGGTGCCTTTTAGTTGTGCCTATTAAAATATGGAGAACAAAAATGTTGAGGTTCCAAAAATAGGGAAAGATCAAGATCCACTTTCACCTCGTGCTGAAGCTGCTGCCACTAGTCATGGCCGAGACGATGAAATTCCATCAACGTCGTCTGCCAAGGCCGATTCCCAATGTCATAGTACAGAGCATGTAAAATCCAAAACACCAAATATCAGTAAAAAAAGGACTCAAAAATCTAAAATAAAATTGTCGGAGGAGAAGCGTAAACTTGCCAATATGCCATTTACCACACGGAGTGGCAAGGAACGGCTGAGGCCCTGGCCTATGTTCATGGCTAGTGGTTCAGCTTCACATGAGGATGGAAGCACTCAGCCTCTCGCTAGAAAAATGAAAAGACTCAAGCTGGCAAAAGCACAGCAAAGAACTGTGCGTTCTTCGAAATCCCAAATCCACAAGGAGAGTCCAATTGTGTCGGTTGCGATGCCTGACCTTCCCAACACTGGACGTGAAGAGCATGCGCCTTCCACCATTTGCACGCCCCCTGCAAGTGCTGGAAGGAGCACCCGCAGTCCAGTTCCTGATAGTCAGATTGAAGATGTCAGTGTTGAAGTACACCAGGATGAGGAGGATATGGGTGTTGCTGGCGCTGGGGAGGAAATTGACAAGGAGGATTCTGATGGTGAGGTGGTTTGTTTAAGTCAGGCACCCGGGGAGACACCTGTTGTCCGTGGGAGGAATATGGCCATTGACATGCCTGGTGAAAATACCAAAAAAATCAGCTCTTCGGTGTGGAAGTATTTCAACAGAAATGCGGACAACATTTGTCAAGCCGTGTGTTGCCTTTGTCAAGCTGTAATAAGTAGGGGTAAGGACGTTAACCACCTCGGAACATCCTCCCTTATACGTCACCTGCAGCGCATTCATAATAAGTCAGTGACAAGTTCAAAAACTTTGGGCGACAGCGGAAGCAGTCCACTGACCAGTAAATCCCTTCCTCTTGTAACCAAGCTCACGCAAACCACCCCACCAACTCCCTCAGTGTCAATTTCCTCCTTCCCCAGGAATGCCAATAGTCCTGCAGGCCATGTCACTGGCAATTCTGACGAGTCCTCTCCTGCCTGGGATTCCTCCGATGCATCCTTGCGTGTAACGCCTACTGCTGCTGGCGCAGCTGTTGTTGCTGCTGGGAGTCGATGGTCATCCCAGAGGGGAAGTCGTAAGACCACTTTTACTACTTCCACCAAGCAATTGACTGTCCAACAGTCCTTTGCGAGGAAGATGAAATATCACAGCAGTCATCCTGCTGCAAAGCGGATAACTGAGGCCTTGGCATCCTGGGTGGTGAGAAACGTGGTTCCGGTATCCATCATTACTGCAGAGCCAACTAGAGACTTGTTGGAGGTACTGTGTCCCCGGTACCAAATACCATCTAGGTTCCATTTCTCTAGGCAGGCGATACCGAAAATGTACACAGACCTCAGAAAAAGAGTCACCAGTGTCCTAAAAAATGCAGCTGTACCCAATGTCCACTTAACCACGGACATGTGGACAAGTGGAGCAGGGCAGGGTCAGGACTATATGACTGTGACAGCCCACTGGGTAGATGTATGGACTCCCGCCGCAAGAACAGCAGCGGCGGCACCAGTAGCAGCATCTCGCAAACGCCAACTCTTTCCTAGGCAGGCTACGCTTTGTATCACCGGTTTCCAGAATACGCACACAGCTGAAAACCTCTTACGGCAACTGAGGAAGATCATTGCGGAATGGCTTACCCCAATTGGACTCTCCTGTGGATTTGTGGCATCGGACAACGCCAGCAATATTGTGTGTGCATTAAATCTGGGCAAATTCCAGCACGTCCCATGTTTTGCACATACCTTGAATTTGGTGGTGCAGAATTATTTAAAAAACGAGAGGGGCGTGCAAGAGATGCTGTCGGTGGCCAGAAGAATTGCGGGACACTTTCGGCGTACAGGCACCACGTACAGAAGACTGGAGCAACACCAAAAACGCCTGAACCTGCCCTGCCATCATCTGAAGCAAGAAGTGGTAACGAGGTGGAATTCAACCCTCTATATGCTTCAGAGGTTGGAGGAGCAGCAAAAGGCCATTCAAGCCTATACAACTGAGCACGATATAGGAGGTGGAATGCACCTGTCTCAAGCGCAGTGGAGAATGATTTCAACGTTGTGCAAGGTTCTGCAACCTTTTGAACTTGCCACACGTGAAGTCAGTTCAGACACTGCCAGCCTGAGTCAGGTCATTCCCCTCATCAGGCTTTTGCAGAAGAAGCTGGAGACATTGAAGGAGGAGCTAACACAGAGCGATTCCGCTAGGCATGTGGGACTTGTGGATGGAGCCCTTAATTCGCTTAACAAGGATTCACGGGTGGTCAATCTGTTGAAATCAGAGCACTACATTTTGGCCACCGTGCTCGATCCTAGATTTAAAACCTACCTTGGATCTCTCTTTCCGGCAGACACAAGTCTGCTGGGGTTGAAAGACCTGCTGGTGAGAAAATTGTCAAGTCAAGCGGAACGCGACCTGTCAACATCTCCTCCTTCACATTCTCCCGCAACTGGGGGTGCGAGGAAAAGGCTCAGAATTCCGAGCCCACCCGCTGGCGGTGATGCAGGGCAGTCTGGAGCGACTGCTGATGCTGACATCTGGTCCGGACTGAAGGACCTGCCAACGATTACGGACATGTCGTCTACTGGCACTGCATATGATTCTCTCCCCATTGAAAGAATGGTGGAGGATTATATGAGTGACCGCATCCAAGTAGGCACGTCAGACAGTCCGTACTTATACTGGCAGGAAAAAGAGGCAATTTGGAGGCCCTTGCACAAACTGGCTTTATTCTACCTAAGTTGCCCTCCCACAAGTGTGTACTCCGAAAGAGTGTTTAGTGCCGCCGCTCACCTTGTCAGCAATCGGCGTACGAGGTTACTTCCAGAAAATGTGGAGAAGATGATGTTCATTAAAATGAATTATAATCAATTCCTCCGTGGAGACATTGACCAGCAGCAATTGCCTCCACAAAGTACACAGGGAGCTGAGATGGTGGATTCCAGTGGGGACGAATTGATAATCTGTGAGGAGGGGGATGTACACGGTGATATATCGGAGGATGATGATGAGGTGGACATCTTGCCTCTGTAGAGCCAGTTTGTGCAAGGAGAGATTAATTGCTTCTTTTTTGGTAGGGGTCCAAACCAACCCGTCATTTCAGTCACAGTCGTGTGGCAGACCCTGTCACTGAAATGATGGGTTGGTTAAAGTGTGCATGTCCTGTTTATACAACATAAGGGTGGGTGGGAGGGCCCAAGGACAATTCCATCTTGCACCTCTTTTTTCTTTAATTTTTCTTTGCGTCATGTGCTGTTTGGGGAGTATTTTTTTGAAGGGCCATCCTGCGTGACACTGCAGTGCCACTCCTAGATGGGCCAGGTGTTTGTGTCGGCCACTAGGGTCGCTTAGCTTACTCACACAGCTACCTCATTGCGCCTCTTTTTTTTCTTCTTTGCGTCATGTGCTGTTTGGGGAGTGTTTTTTGAAGGGCCATCCTGCGTGACACTGCAGTGCCACTCCTAGATGGGCCAGGTGTTTGTGTCGGCCACTAGGGTCGCTTAGCTTACTCACACAGCTACCTCATTGCGCCTCTTTTTTTCTTTGCGTCATGTGCTGTTTGGGGAGTATTTTTTTGAAGGGCCATCCTGCGTGACACTGCAGTGCCACTCCTAGATGGGCCAGGTGTTTGTGTCGGCCACTAGGGTCGCTTAGCTTACTCACACAGCTACCTCATTGCGCCTCTTTTTTTCTTTGCGTCATGTGCTGTTTGGGGGGTGTTTTTTGGAAGGCCATCCTGCGTGACACTGCAGTGCCACTCCTAGATGGGCCAGGTGTTTGTGTCGGCCACTTGGGTCGTTGAGCTTAGTCACACAGCTACCTCATTGCGCCTCTTTTTTTCTTTGCATCATGTGCTGTTTGGGGAGTGTTTTTTGGAAGGGCCATCCTGCGTGACACTGCAGTGACACTCCTAGATGGGCCAGGTGTTTGTGTCGGCCACTTGGGTCGTTGAGCTTAGTCACACAGCTACCTCATTGCGCCTCTTTTTTTCTTTGCGTCATGTGCTGTTTGGGGAGTGTTTTTTGGAAGGGCCATCCTGCGTGACACTGCAGTGCCACTCCTAGATGGGCCAGGTGTTTGTGTCGGCCACTTGGGTCGTTGAGCTTAGTCACACAGCTACCTCATTGCGCCTCTTTTTTTCTTTGCGTCATGTGCTGTTTGGGGAGTGTTTTTTAGAAGGGCCATCCTGCGTGACACTGCAGTGCCACTCCTAGATGGGCCAGGTGTTTGTGTCGGCCACTTGGGTCGCTTAGCTTAGTCATCCAGCGACCTCGGTGCAAATTTTAGGACTAAAAATAATATTGTGAGGTGTTCAGAATAGACTGAAAATGAGTGGAAATTATGGTTTTTGAGGTTAATAATACTTTGGGATCAAAATGACCCCCAAATTCTATGATTTAAGCTGTTTTTTAGGGTTTTTTGAAAAAAACACCCGAATCCAAAACACACCCGAATCCGACAAAAAAAATTCGGTGAGGTTTTGCCAAAACGCGTTCGAACCCAAAACACGGCCGCGGAACCGAACCCAAAACCAAAACACAAAACCCGAAAAATTTCAAGTGCACATCCCTAATAGCAACGCTCTCTGCTGTACATGATGGCCACTATATCGTCTGTATTATTTGTGATGCTCCGTGTATATAATAATTATAAGTCTGTATAATATGGTGGTCATTTCAGCGCTCTATGCCACACCCCTTCAATCATCTGTAGCTTTGCGCCACCTCTCATCAGTGGGACCCTACCATTGCATTTGCCCTGTGGACCCTTCATGTCCTAGTCCGACACTGCCCCATTCCCTGTCCTTTCAGACCACACATTGAGAAGAAGTGGAAAGAGGGCGGTCATGACAGCAGGGACACTGCTCTCCATGTTGAACAGCGCTGCACTGGCTGTTGTGACCCTGTTTTAGCCTACAGACATGAGAGCTGCATCAGAAATGGACCCCCTGTGCATTGCAGTAGTGCAACCCGGCAGAGTGAGACACTTGAGATCAGCAGCACATGTACCCAGAAAGTGCAGACAGATAGGTACAGGGCTGTTCTGGGACATTAGAGGGCACATTACTAGCCATAGCACCACGCTTTGTAAAAAGTGTATTCGCTCAGTGATGTGCGGTGCCAGTGACAGCCGTCAGAGAATTCACATCCGGTACTCGGGAGAGCTAAAGGTGGCAAATTTAAAACTGCAGACATTAAACAATGAAATGTGCATTCTGTGATCCTGTGACTGAAGTGACAGAGCAGCCTGCATTCCTCACCATTACACTCACTGCTCCAGAACCCCTCCAGTGATTTTATTAGGGTCCTTGGCAAGCTGACTCATGTTTAACCCTTTGGATGCAGGAAGTAGTTGTAACACTGCATAGAGATGTGTGTGTTGCTCATACTTGTCTACTTCTGAAAAAACATTTCAGGGAGATTGTGAAAGTAACACCTATCAGCGTGTACGTGACTGCTACATCTGAGAGGCGTGTCATGAAAATTGCTTACATCCAACCGTAAATGAGCCCCAATGTTAGTATACTTTATACCCATATACTGCAAGTGGCCATGAAAAACCTTATGTAAAATGCATGTAGCCATAGGGATCACTGTGCCTTATAACCAATACAGGGAAATGGCACTGATGATCCCATTTGAATGGATAGATCTTTGATTCATTGTTCCCCCCAAGAATGTAACAGCTACATAATGGGGGTAAGGTACAATGAGGGAGATTGCTGGACTATTCAGGGAGACAGGGAGATTGCTGCTATTTCAGGGAGTCTCCTGTAGAATGAGGGAGGGTAGGCAACTATGGTGTTGCTGCTATGTGTGACATGGAAGGTATATAACTGCTTACTTCTTTTTGGCAGGGGGGCATTAACCATTATCTTGCCTCCAGGCGCCTGGTATGAACTTACGCCACTGGTTCACACCATAGGAAGAGGCTTCGCTTGGAGATCATCCAAGAAGCATCAGCTGTGACATCACCAACCCTGCAATAAACATGGTTGTGCTGCCAGTCTAAAAGTGGTCTCAGCCGGGTTGCACCCAGTAAGGGACCATGTGCAAATCCTGGGTGGGACCTGGTAAATCCAGTCTGAAAGAGGTATTACAGAAACAAGTCTGCAACAGATGTCCATTTTTTCAAAGTGCAGTATGATGGCAGTCTGTAGGACATGTAGAACAAATGAATCGTGTGTAATCGTGAACACAATGAATCGTGTGCAACAAATGAGTTGTGTAAATACATTTCCACATATTGTGGGTACAGGCACTGACTTGATGTCTGCTCTATAAAGTAGAGCTATGGCATTTGCTACTTTTATGGCTGAGTATTGTTAACAGGAGCATAATCCAAGGCTCTAGGGTCAGATTAGAGATGGACACTAAAAGGCACAGCAGATATGTCTTTGGATGCAGCTGCTGCATGAAAATATATAAAAGCAGCAGGAAATGCCAGTAGTATAAAGATGCCCACTGCACGCGTTCTTGATCTGTTGCTGTGTCCGAAGACGCAGCATCGGATCATCTGTGTGAAAATCTGTCATCTGCATAAATCCTGGGGCTAGTGAAGCTGTCTGCAAGGATGCAGTCACTGGCCTTGGAATGCGACGTGTCCAACTCCCACCCATTTTCTGTAACACTGGTCGTCACCACCCCCAAAAGACTGCAGCATGTCAATCATGCTATGGGTTAGGGGGCACTGCAGCTATAATCACAGACACATCTGCACATGTGCAGTACAGATCAGGCTTACTCAGCCTGCTGCCACAGAAGAATATCATGACTGATGGTCGCGAGGTTTATCACAGATGCGATCGCATCGCAAATGCAGGAAGGATTGCATTTGCATTGCAATGGATTGCATTTGCAAAGCTGCTTTGCAATTGCAATGCTTACTGAATTAGGCTCCTAATTCCCAAACAGTACTCTTTAGAATAGAGCTTTGGTGCAGGTAAGGAGCAAAGTCTGTGTCAATAAATGAAGCTACTTGGAGTAATTTGAGGATAGGTATATGTGGACATATCTGGACACCTCATAGCTATAAGTGGGACTAAGGGCCTAATTCAGAGTTGATCGCAGCAGCAAATTTGTTAGAAGTTGGGCAAAACCATGGGGGTGATTCAGAGTTGATCATAGCTGAGCTAAATTTAGCACAGCTACGATCAGGCACACTGACATGCGTGGGGACACCCAGCATAGGGCTAGCCCGCCCCGCATGTCAGTCCCTGCCCCGTTGCAGAAGTACAAAAGCATCGCACATCGGCAACACATTTGTACTTCAGGAGTAGCTCCCGGCCAGCGCAGCTCCTGCGCGCTGGCCGGGAGCTACTCATCGCTGCCTGGGTCGCAGCGGCTGCGTGTGATGTTATGCAGCCGCCACAGCCCGACCCCAGCACGGTCCAGCCACACCTGCGTTGGCCGGACCGCGCCCCTTAAAAGGCGGCTTTAGACCGCTGTCCCGCACAGTGACCGCCGTTGCCTGTCAATCAGGCAGAAGCAATCGCTAACTAAAGACAGTTGTTGGCTGTCTGGCGTGCACCGGCGCACTGCGGCACCGGCGCATGCGCAGTTCAGGCCTGATCGCTGCTGTGTGAACATGCACAGCATCGATCAGGTCTGAATTAGCCCTCATGTGCACTGCAGGGGGGGGGGGGGGGGCAGATATGTGCAGAGAGTTAGATTTGGGTGTGGTGTGTTCAAACTGAAATCTAAATTGCAGTGTAAAAATAAAGCAGCCAGTATTTACCCTGCACAGAAATAAAATAACCCACCCAAATCTAACTCTCTCTGCAAATGTTATATCTGCCCAGTGCCGTTTCTTGTGGCGGGCGAGCCGTGCAACCGCACGGGGCGCCCGCCGTGGCACTTCTTGAGAACTTTCAATCCCCCCTCCCCTCTCCTCCCGAGTGCCCAGCTCGGGGGGCGGGGTTTCGCGGAATGACGCGATTGCGTCGTGACGTCACGACGCAATCGCGTCATTCCGCGAAACCCCGCCCCCCGAGCTGGGCACTCGGGAGGAAGGAGGAGTGAGAAGGGGGAGCCAAGCCGTGGCGCCGCGCAGACGAGGGAGAGGCGGCTGAAGAGCGGGAAGAACCGCTTCAAATATAAGTCAGCCCCTCTCCCTCTCTCTCTCCCTCCCTCCCTCCCCCCTCACCACCACCACCTGCCGTACTGTGTATAATGGGGACACCTGTCTGCCGGAATGTGTAAAATGGGGACACTTCCCTGCCGGAATGTGTAAAATGGGGACTCTTGCCTGCCAGAATGTGTAAAATGGGGATGCAGTCTGCTGGAATGTGTAAAATGGGGGCACGTACCTGCCACAATGTGTAAAATGGGGATACTTTCCTGCCGCAATGTGTAAAATGGGGACACTTTCCTGCCGCAATGTGTAAAATGGGGGCACGTGCCTGCCGGAATGTGTAAAATGGGGGCACGTGCCTGCCGGAATATGTAAAATGGGGATGCAGTCTGCCGTAATGTGTAAAATGGGGGCACGTGCCTGCCGGAATATGTAAAATGGGGATGCAGTCTGCCGTAATGTGTAAAATGGGGGCACGTGCCTGCCACAATGTGTAAAATGGGGACACTTGCCTGTTATACTGTGTAAAATGGAGGCACGTGCCTGCCGCAATGTGTATAATGGAGGCACGTGCCTGCCGCAATGTGTAAAATGGGGACACTTTCCTGCCGCAATGTGTAAAATGGGGGCACGTGCCTGCCACAATGTGTAAAATGGGGACACTTGCCTGTTGTACTGTGTAAAATGGAGGCACGTGCCTGCCGCAATGTGTAAAATGGGGACACTTTCCTGCCGCAATGTGTAAAATGGGGGCACGTGCCTGCCGTAATGTGTAAAATTGAGACACTTTCCTGCCGCAATGTGTAAAATGGGGACACTTGCCTACCGTGCTGTGTAAAATGGGGACAATTGCCTGCCGTGCTGTATAAAATGGGGACACTTGCCTACCGTACTGTGTAAAATGGGGACACTTGCCTGCCGTGCTGTGTAAAATGGGGTCGCGTGCCTGCTGTAATGTGTAAAATGAGGACTTTTTTTTTTTTTATCCTGTGGTGGCCGTGATTATGAGATCAGATGAGGCCACGCCTATCTTAACAAAGCCACGCCCATTGTAACAAGACCACGCCCCTTGCCGGGAGCGCGCGCGCATGCTTTTACTCTTTATATCTATGGGGGGGCGCATTTTTTGATATGTGAATGGGAGGGGGGGGGGCACATTTTTAAATCTCGCACTGGGAGCCAAATTGGCTAGAAACGGCCCTGTGTCTGCCACACCTGCAGTGCACATGGTCCCTCATTCCGAGTTGTTCGCTCGCTAGCTGCTTTTAGCAGCATTGCACACGCTAAGCCCTCTGGGAGTGTATCTTAGCTTAGCAGAATTGCGAACGAAAGATTAGCAGAATTGCGAATAGAAATTTCTTAGCAGTTTCTGAGTAGCTCCAGACTTACTCAGCCATTGCGATCAGTTGAGTCAGTTTCGTTCCTGGTTTGACGTCACAAACACACCCAGCGTTCGCCCAAACACTCCCCCGTTTCTTCAGACACTCCCGCGTTTTTCCCAGAAACGCCAGCGTTTTTTCACACACTCCCAGAAAACGACCAGTTTCCGCCCAGAAACACCCACTTCCTGTCAATCACAGTACGATCACCAGAACGACGAAAATTCCTCGTTATGCCGTGAGTAAAATACCTAACTTTTGTGTAAAATAACTAAGCGCATGTGCTCTGCGAACCTTGCGCATGCGCAGTAAGCGACTAATAGCAATATAGTGAAAATCGGCAACGAGCGAACAACTCGGAATGACCACCATGGTTTTGCCCAACGGCTAACAAATTTTCTGCTGTGATCAACTCTGAATTACCCCCCAAGAGCAGTTAGAGAGAGGAGAGTGGAATGCAGCTACACCTCATGTCTTTCTGTAGAACTATAAGCACTTGGAGAGAGGAGAGTGGAATGAAGCTAGACCACACATATGTAGGACTATTAGCAGTTGGTTAGAGGAGAGTGGAATGTAGCAACACATCACATCTGTCTGTAGGACTATGAGCAGTTGGTGAAAGGAGAGATAATAGGATTAATGGTCTTACCTGGTTAAATCCTTTTCTTTTAGTCCATAGGGGGCACAGGAGAGACTGTACGCTGGGGTATAGGCTGGAGATGGAGAGACAGGGCACGAAACGGTTAAAACTTCTTACCCAGCAAGCAAAGCTACTACGCAGAGGCTCCACACTCAGCTGCCCAAGAACTCCGATCAACAGGGTGGAACGTGGGGCCACCCCAATCAGAGTGGGAGGATCTGTCACCGAAAGGCTTAACGAATTGTTAGACGTAATCATCTGGCCTATCACTTTGTTGAAGGAAGTCAGTCCCTCCTTTGAAAAACGGACAAAGTGAAACGTGAGTGAAATCAGTGGATAACCTAGGTCCTGTCCGCAGAGATGCAATGAGTTTGGCTATCGTTCAAAGAAGATGGAACCACAACCTCCTGGTTAATGTAAAACCAAGAGACCAGCATGGGTAAGTAACCCAATAAATCGTGACGGACCAGATGGTCTGTACGAACAACAAGAGGAAAGCTACAGGAGCAGATTCTGAAACTATGAATGGTTCCAGGTGATCGAAGAGCAAGGGAGAAAACACTTTACCCAGATAGCCAGCTAAGCTCCACCCAGGCCAGACTCAAAAGGAGCCGATGTTAGGACCTAGGAGCTAAACACAGAAGACCCAATGCCACCAGAGTCCCAATGGAGGGTGTACAAACAAAATACCAGAGCCAGCTGGCGGAGGAAAGCACAGACAGGGTGAAGACCCATAGTTTAAGAACCAGAGTGAAACCCCAAACCCAGGTAGTGTCCTCCCTGGGGAAAGTAGGGAGTTGTGAGACTCAAGATTACACGGTGTTCCCACCATGGAGAACAAGCTGCCAAGATAGGTTGTCAAACCCAGTGACAAATACTCAGGCCAAAGACAGTCTCATGGCAATGAGCCCAGTAGTGATGTGCACAGTAGAAAGAAACTCCTCACCCTTAAAATGGACATCACCAGAGCCACCCGGCCAAAATGAGACAGGCCCAATTCTGAAGAAGGCAGGAGCCAATGCCCGTTATCAAGTTGTAGAGGCAGAAATGGATGTGTAGACTTCTAAGAAAAGTCTAGCCCCTCTACCATAGTCAATGTAAGTCTACCAAGATTAGCTGGTCACTGGTAAGCCAGGACCCATCGAGATGTCACGGAAGCTTGAACACAGAATTGCCGTAGCGTCTGGTAGAATGACTGTGGGATGTTTGCATTGAAGTAGAATTGTAGCAACTGCTAATTATGTGGAGACACCAGGGACCCTAATAGCGGACCAGAAAGCGAAAAACACCTCTGAATGCAACGCCCTCTTAATGGAATGCATGTCCCGGCAACTGTGAAAGTTGGCTCAACAGGAATAAATACTGCCACCAGAGAAGGAAGAAACCTGGTGTACCTTCTATGAGGGGCTTTGTGGAATCTGAAAGTGATGACTATTGCGATGTCCTATTATGTAAAATGTACAACCCGAGGAATGGCCAGCTAAGGGAAATGGCCCACCCTGTAGACCGCCATGAGATCCCTGTATTAATGAGTAGCTAGCTTCCCTGAACCATACATCCTTTGATGGGCAAAAGCTTTTAGTAGGGAAAGGAAATGGGGGGTCTACTGCACTAGTATTATTTGATGAGTCATGAAATAGAAAACCCCATATTATATTCTGTATCATTAATTCAAATCAGATTTGGGGGTGCAGCCACAAAATATATTGTTGCCAATATATAGTAACTTATTGAGAGAAAGAGGAAAAGATTGGTCTTATAGTGGTGCACATGTACAAATTAAATAAACACGTAAAATATAACTTTTATTATTATAATATTCTTAAAAGGCCTGTAACTGTGAAATATTAAAACCAATGACAAGTGAGAAGACATATATAATGTTAAAATCACACGTGTTGGCACTGTATTAGTAAATTATCCTTCTCTGGGTACTATGACTTCCAATAATATTTTCTGTGCTCTCAGAGTGTTTGGTATTTCAAATAAGTGCTTTCAATATAATTATATATCTCATGTACTCCTATTATATTTCTGTTTTAATTCAGATTAAAACAGAGTGCAGTAGGGGGGGCGTGACTTGACAGCAGATCCGAGCAGATGTGCTGAGCTGGAGCTCCTGCCTTGGGAATACGTTTTAAGCTTTTATACAGCTCCCTGGAGATTTTGGGAACACTTTTCTGCCTATTGGAGTCCCCCTGCATCGGATTGTGAGGTTTGCGGAGCCGGCAGATACGCCCTGCGTCTGTGCGGGTTACGGCCTGCCAATCCTCTAGAAGCCAGGACCTCAATTTGTCTGCTGATCCGAGACAGCAGACCCTCACCATAAGACTGCCTCCCACTGTACCCTTTGGCTCCCCTCACCACCTTTGGGTCTGCCCACAGCTGTGAGAGGGAACCTATGTTGATGGGAGCCATTTTACAGCCTACAGCGATTGCGGCCTGTGGCACCTCCGGAGGCCTGGGCCTAAAGTTTGGGGACTGCCCAGAGGTGGGCTCCGAGACCGCTGTGCGGCCGGGACGGAGGCTTCTGGTGGCCTGAGGACACTCACCCCACCTTCCAAGGCCCTCCCTGCTCCCTCCGCACCTCTCTGGGATCCCCCTGGTGACCCGCCGGCCGCTTCCTCTGTGCCGCACTGTCAGCTGTGTCCTCAGGCGGTCTGCGGCCTATGCATCCTCCGAGGGCCGGGACCTTGAGTTCGGAGGTTCCCCATCGCGGGCTGCGACTGACTCGGGTCCGGACACCTACACGGTCTCCTGCTGCTCTCACCCTGGTTCCCGCTGGCCTCCACACCCCCCGCCACCACTCCTACAGCTCCGGCCGGGCTCTTACCTGTGGTGGTGTCCCCAGGAGGCTCCTCTACTCCTGGGACCTGTGCTCTGGCAGCCATCACTCCCTCTCTACTGCTGCACTATTGCCTGGCTTTGGGGGTGTCCTGATCGTCAGCTGGACCGTGGCTGGGCCTCATCCTGCGGGTGTGCCTCCTATATTAGACCTGGTGAGGGGGTGGAAGATCTCAACCCTCCTGCCGCTACCTGAGTCCTGTTCTTCCTGACCTGCAAGGAAATGAGCTCCGGAGCCATGTTGTAGCTTTCAGTGCAACACATCAGATGCCAGTTGCCTTGAAGCCTGCAGGGAGTCGAGCTCCTGGGCCGCACTGCAGCCGACTGCTTTCAGTGCCGCGCATTAGTTGTCAGCCGCACTGAAGAGACAGCTGTGACACCACTGGCTTTTGTTTCTCCCTCCAGGCATACCGCTGTGTCTCTTGTATTTTATGGGCATACACTCTCCGCAGTAGTTGTTACTAATAGAGTGCCCATAGAGTCCTTTTTTGGCTTTTTTTGTGATTTTAGCACTACCTTAGGGCACTAACTGTCCTTTACATATCACCCAGGATGATGACCTAATACCGCTGTTTGTCCTGCCTGGACTGTGATAGTTTTCTTTATACCCCCCCATTTTTTCTACTTAACATACATCTATCAAGCAGCGTCTGTGTCTCCTTTTATGTTTGTGACGCCCTGCCTATTCTATTGGTCCCCAACAATGGCACAAAGAAATAAGAAAAATACACAGGCCCCCACAAATTTTTTTGGCCCAAAAGCTAAAGGCCCTCCAACTCCTGCATTGTTCACGGGCTCTCCTTCCTCCCCCTGTTCATCAGAGACAGGTATAGACCCACAGATCCAAGCAGTCATGACAAGTCTACTTGAGGGGGTCCAGTCTGCCTTTAAGCAAGAACTCTCCACAGCTATTGCCGACTTCAAATCTGATCTCACGGCCCTTGGTAATCATACAGACGCTCTTGAATCTAAGACAGATGACCTTTGCCGCTCTCAGCAACGCCTGGACTCAGAACTCTCTAGACTCCATGATGAGATGGAGGATCTCAAAGAACGACAAGAAGATCAGGAGAATCGCTCCCGTCGCAATAACTTGCGTATCCGCAATGTAGCGGAATCAATTCTTAGCTCCGCCCTACCGTCCTTTTTGAAAGATTTTTTTAACAAGTATTGCCTGATCTCTCTGATGGCGACTGTCTTTGTGATAGGGCTCACAGAGCGCTACGAGCGAAACCTGCTCCTTCACAACCGCCCAGGGATGTTATAGTTCGTCTACATTATTTTCGCTCAAAAGAACGGATCCTAATGTCGGTGCGAGACTCCCCAGTAATCAACTTCCGGGATATGCAACTGCAGGTTTTCTAGGATCTGGCCCCATCTACTATTCAGAAACGACGAGATCTCCAGCCCGTTACTAGGATACTACGACAGCATCAAATACGGTACAGATGGGGATTTCCTTTTATGCTACAGGTTACAGCGAACAACTCCACCCATTCTGTTAAAACTTTAGCTCAGGGTCAGGATTTGTTGGCTAAACTAGATCTCCTCCCTGTACCGTCGCCTGATAGTGAGTCTGCCTCTTTCTCTGGACCAAGACGCCCTCAGATTCCGTTGCCTGAATGGACAAGGGTGAGCCGTCATCGCAATGACACCAATGACCCTCCCTGATCTTGGCAGACACTCTTAGCTACAATAAGATAGTTCTCACTACTCTAGGGGTGTGTCTCCTTATCATATGTTCTTTGTTGACAGGTGGGGGCTATGGCTCCCGTCTTACTTCTTTCATACGAATGTTATTGGTTTTGATATAGCTTACCGGGCTTTAATGTTTGTTATATGTTGTGCCTAGTTTTATGTTATTATGCTGGGCTTGCCTTGCTTACCCTGATTTCCCCTTGACTCCTTTTCTTTCCCCTATTCCTCCCCCCCTTGCCCTTGTTCCCTTCCCTCTTTTCCCTTACTCCCCCCCCCCTTTCCCCCCCCCCTTTTTTATTACGACACAGTACGTTTCTTTTTTTTGTGTTGTGTGTGTGTTGTGGGTTATATAACTGAATCTTCGGCTATTGCCGACTTAACTATTGCGGTCCAGGAAGATCTAGTTTTCTGCTCCCACTACCCCCGTGCTCCCTCTATTTGTGATTTAGTGTATAATGTCTATTACTTGTGTAGCGGTCCTTGATTTGGACACTATGTTTCAAGGTTTTTTCCCGTATGGGTTTCCTATTACTCTCTCTTTCTCTACATCTCTGCTTCTTGTTTCTTGCTGTTCCTTTTCTTCCTCTCTTTCTCTTCCTCCCTGGGAGGAGTTTCTGTTGATCCTTTTCCATTCTTTGGTATCACATGGCACTTAAGTTGTTCTCTGTAAATGTTAACGGGCTTAATTCTCCCAAGAAACGTACAGTAATGTTGTCCACCTGTAGGAGAGAAAAGGCCGACATAGTTTTTCTTCAGGAGACCCACTTTACTGGTTCACACTCTCGACTTCAAGGTAAGCAGTTTACCCAAACCTTTTTTGCTTCTGCTGATTTGTAAGAAAAGGGGGGTAGCTATACTGATCCATCGTAACATCCCATTTGTACATACCACAACCATAGCTGACCCCGAAGGCCGGTACATCGTAGTGATTGGTACACTCCGCACAGAAATTCTAACACTTGTATCTGTATACGCCCCGAATCAAGACCAGTCACGTTTTTTCCGCACACTCTTTCTGCGTCTTAACAGAGTAGCGCAGGGCCACATCATTTTAGGTGGGGACTTTAATACTGTGATCGATCCCCTCTTAGATAAATCTAACCCTCCAAAAAATAAGTAGGAAGCATCCCCGACTGAGGCCTTTCTCACGTTAATTTCCTCCCTTGCACAGCTTAATCTGAGAGATACCTGGTGTCTTAAACACTCCACTGCTAAGGATTATACTCGCTTCTCTGCAGCTCACCAACATTACTCTCGGATTGATATGATACAAGTGTCTCAATCACTCACGACATTGATATCTGATGCAGGCATCTCTCCTTGTTCATGGATGGATCATGCGGGGGTTTATATCCTGATAGAACTCTATAGAACCCCTAATAAGACACGTAAATGGCGTCTAGATGACACCGTTCTTTCGCATCCCTCCACTCTTTTAGACACTACATCGACCCTGGAATTTTTTTTCAAGGAAAATGCTTCCCCAGAAGTCTCTCCTAGTCTTGTTTGGGAAGCGCACAAAGCCACTATTCGTGGTCATTTCATGTCCAAGGCCTCAGCCATACGTAGGAAAGCAGCACAGGAAGTTTCCTCATTAGAATTTCAAATTTCTGCTCTCTTAGCCCAACATAAAAATGCCCCGAGTGACTCCCTACGTTCCTAGATCGATAACCTCAGAGGTCAGTTAAATGCTATTTTATCGCGATGTGCAGCTGCCATACTACAGAAGCTCTGTCAAAAATTCTATGATAAAGCGGATAAAATAGATAATCTCTTAGCCAATAAATTGAGAAGCAAGCGAACTACGGGAATGATAGAAAAATTACACTCCAATACATTAAATACGCTCACTTATGACCCAAAACTGATGGTAGAGGAATTTCGTGGGTTTTATAGCTCCTTATATAATCTTCCTGCCCCTCCTCTGATGGTCCAGAGGGTGCATGTTCATACCTATTGGACACTCCCTTGCTGTGTCTGACAGAGCGGCAGATCTCTCTTCTTAATGAGGCTATCTCGTCGGAAGAGACGGTTGCCGCTATCAAATCTATGCGATCGTCAGTCGCACCTGGCCAAGATGGCTTCACCGCACAATATTACAAAACTTTCCTCACAGAATTAGCCCCATATCTTACCTCGCTTTTTAATAATGTTCTGGAGGGAGCTTCGTTTGCACCGGCAACTGTGCAGGCCGACATTATTGTGATCCCGAAACCGGAAGAGACCCCACACAATGTTCCAATTATCGCCCGATCTCATTACTGAATGTTGACCTTAAGATCTATGCAAAAATTTTGGCCAACCGCTTAGCTCTCCTACTCACGCAATTGATACACCCGGACCAAGTGGGCTTTATCTCTGGCCGTCAAGCCTCCGATAATACCAGGAGATACCATAGATCTGATATATTCTATTCATAAACAAAAGTTACCCTCATTGTTACTAGCGCTGGATGCCGAGAAGGCTTTTGACAGGATATCTTGGTCCTTCACTTTCTCGGTACTCCGAAAGATGGGCTTCTCTGGCAAATTTCTGGATGGTGACTCGGCGCTTTATAGATCCCCTACTGCCACAGTTTCTGTCAATCGCCTCACCTCCACCGCTTTCGGAATCACTAATGCCACCAGACAGGGATGCCCGCTCTCCCCCTGCTATTTGCCCTGGTTATGGAACCGCTGGCAGCAAGGATCCGAGCTAATACAGATATAGCCGGAGTGCGGGTAGGCCCTTCTGAGCATAAAATTGCTTTGTACGCAGACGACGTCCTATTATCCCTTGGATCCCGACTCAGTCGTTGCAGCTGCTCCTCTCTGAAATTGACCTCTACTCTAAGCATTCAGGTTATCAAATTAAAGCGAGTTAAACCGAAGTGTTGAATTTTTACATTCCTGGCCCGATTAAGCTCTCTTTAGAAAATTCCTTTCCATTTCAATGGCACAAACAAAAGATTAAATATTTAGGCATTTTCCTAACACATTGTCACCATCAACTATACCAAGCTAATTTCCCTAGACTTTTAGACCGAATTAAATTGGACTTGTCTTCTTGGTCTAGCCTCTTTATCTCCTGGATAGGCAGGGTGAATTCAGTGAAAATTAATGTGCTCCCACGGGTACTATACCTATTCCAAACCCTTCCGATATTTATCCCTCCATCTGCCTTCAAATTCCTACAGTTTCACACGTCACAATTTATATGGGCAAATAAGTGTCCCAGAGTCCGACTGAAACTATTAAAGCGCCCCACATGTAGTGGTGGTCTGGGCATCCCAGACTTTAAAAGATATTATTTAGCCATGCAGCTTTCACACTGTGTACAATGGTGTAACCCTGAGTCTCGGAGGGTCTGGGTATCTATAGAAACTGCTGAACTAGGTCTCTCTACTCTTTCTTCTCTTCTTTGGCTCCCAAAACCCTGCCGCCCTAGAAATGTGGCCTCTCACACCCTAGTATCCCGCTCACTGATGGTTTGGGACTTTGTCAATAGGAAATACAGCTTGGGCCCAGCCCCCTCCCCCATCATCCCAATATTACACAGCCCAGCATTTTCCCCGGGTACACACAAGTCATTATTTGCCCCCTGGCAGGATAGAGGTATCATATCTGAATGATATCACCAGGGACACTAGTTTTCCTTGGTTTTCCCAGATTCAGGAAGATATTCATATCCCATCCAAATATTTTTATCAATTTTTACAACTTAGGCACTTTCATTCCGCAATGAGCCACGTCCTCTCTAGCAGACCCCTGACTACATTTGAGGCAGTATGTTTCAGACGACACTCAACCAAAGGTTTAATTTCCCTCTTATATGTCACTCTCGATGGGGAATCACCCTCTCAACGTGATCCTCATGAGAGGGCATGGGAACTGGACCTAGGCTCGGCCTTAGATGATGAGGAATGGTCTGAAGCCTGGGGTAACGCAGCATCTAGCGTCATCTGCGTTAGAATTAAAGAGAATGTTTACAAATTATTATATAGATGGTATGTACCATCTCGCTTAAGCAGAATGTACCCGGATACATCGGATAGATGTTGGAGAGTATGTGGCGCAGAGGGCTCTTTCCTACATATATGGTGGTCGTGCCCTAAAATAGTGAATATTTGGAGAGATGTGATTAATCTTATTACTAATTTATTACAGATTCCTATTCCTTATGATCCTTAATACATTCTCCTCCCCTTAAACCTGCCAATGCTAACAAACCATCAAAATACACTGCTGCGTCATATAGTCTCTGCAATGACATGTCAATTGGCCGCAGACTGGAAAAACCCTACTCCGCCCTCCATACAGTCTATAATTGCCTGCATCTGGTATGTTTACCGTATGGACTATATGACTAGTATCATTAATTGCTCCTCTAAGTCATTTGATAAAATATGGAGTCCATGGCTGACTACCCAACGTGCCCCCTCACCTTTCAACTAATAATGTCCCGTGCTATATCTGATGGAACCCTCCCGGGGACTTTACCCTATCTTATTCTATCTTTCTGTATCTTCCTTTCTCTCTTTTCTTTCTCTCTCCCTTTTTATACCTTCTACTATACTATTCCTCAATATTAGTTGGTTGGTCTTTCGGCCGACTGCCATTCTTTCTGTTTTATTATACCCGCTCTTTGGGTCAAAAATTGATCATTTTTTCTTGGTTCTCTTTATACGTACCAACTGTTAGGTTGTATTTGTAATGTATTATGCTATAATTGCCATCTGTTGGTTCCTGTTTGTTTTTTGTGATCCCACGAATAAAAATTATGTTTAAAAAAAAACCAGAGTGCAATATCCTGTCTGTAGGTTCCAGAATAGTAAAAATTAATCAGTGAGCATCATTGTCTCATCCTAAATATATAAGCTCACATCAGTTAGTCAGTATTAATTGACTGCTGGCTAGTGTTCCTCTCTTATCTATTCCACTCGCTCAATTGGGCTTAAATGTGCCAATATGTCGAACTAAACAACTACTATTGGCAGTGTTTACTGCTCTATTGATATTACAGCAGTAACAGCCTTGAAAAAACAATCTGTGAAACGCGTATCGGTGATTCACACTATGGGGGTAATTCAGAGTTGATCGCAGCAGCAAATTTGTTAGCAGTTGGTCAAAACCATGGCCCTCATTCCGAGTTGATCGGTCGCAAGGCGAATTTAGCAGAGTTACACACGCTAAGCCTACGCCTACTGGGAGTGTATCTTAGCTTCTTAAAATTGCGACCGATGTATTCGCAATATTGCGATTACAAACTACTTTGCAGTTTCTGAGTAACTTCAACCTTACTCTGCCTGTGCGATCAGTTCAGTGCTTGTCGTTCCTGGTTTGACGTCACAAACACACCCAGCGTTCGCCCAGACACTCCTCCGTTTCTCCAGCCACTCCTGCGTTTTTTCCGGAAACGGTAGCGTTTTCATCCACACGCCCATAAAACGCTGTGTTTCCGCCCAGTAACACCCATTTCCTGTCAATCACATTACGATCGCCGGAGCGATGAAAAAGCCGTGAGTAAAAATACTATCTTCATTGTTAAATTACTTGGCGCAGTCGCAGTGCGAATATTGCGCATGCGTACTAAGCGGATTTTCATTGCGATGCGATGAAAAATACCGACCGATCAACTCGGAATGAGGGCCCATGTGCACTGCAGGGTGGGCAGATATAACATGTGCAGAAAGAGTTAGATTTGGGTGTGGTGTGTTCAATCTGCAATCTTTATCGCAGTGTAAAAATAAAGCAGCCAGCATTTACCCTGCACAGAAACAAAATAACCCACCCAAATCTAACTCTCTCCGCACATGTTATATCTGCCTCCCCTGCAGTGGACATGGTTTTGCCCAACTGCTAACAAAGTTCCTTCTGCGATCAACTCAGAATTACCCCCCATGTGCACTGCAGGGGGGGGGGGGGGGGGGCAGATATAACGTGCAGAGAGAGTTATATTTGGGTGAGGTGTGTTCAAACTGAAATCTAAATTGCAATGTAAAAATAAAACAGCCAGTGTTTACCCTGCACAGAAACAATATAACCCACCCAAATCTAACTCTCTCGCAAATGCAGGAAGGAGGGGGTATGCACCTCCTCATTTACCCTGCACAGAAACAATATAACCCACCCAAATCTAACTCTTTCTGCACATGTTTTATCTGCCACACCTGCAGTGCACATGGTTTTGCCCAACTGCTAACAAACTTGCTGCTGCAATTCTCTGAATTACCCCCTATATACTCATGTGATATTAATATGTGCATGTAGAAAGATGTCTGCAGCGATCAGAGTGTCATTTATCAGAGCCGTAACTAAGGGGGGGCTAGGGGGGCATGCGACCTGGGCGCCGGATTGGAGGGGGCGCCGCAATGCTTACACCCCCTCCGAGTCCCGATGCGCACAGGTCCCTTCGTCGGAGAAGCACAAAGCAGTCCAGGCTCTACTAGCTGCTGTGTGATGAAACTGAAAATAAACTACAGCTCCCAGAAGCCCTTGCTGCGGGAGCTGTAGTTTACTTTCAGTTTCTTCTATGCTGACAGTCGTGTGCTGCCTGTTGTGCCCTAAGACGGGGGACAGGGAACAAGTTACCCCAGCCCCCCCTGCTGCCTTTGATAACCGCAGCAGTGCACTATTGCACTGCTGAGCTGGAAAAATGAATGGTCCGAAAAGGGGGCGGAGCTACACGGCACTTTACTCAGTGCCAGGCCAGCCAGCACCATCGAAGAGAGGAGGGGAGAGGAGCAGCAGCAGCACACACCAAAGCCTAAATAGTGAGTGTGACACTGTATGTGTGTGCAACTACTATATGTGTGTGTATGAATGTGTTGTGCATGTGTGTGACTGTATGTGAATAGGTGTGTCACTACATATCTGTAAGCGTGCTTGTGTGTCACTGTATATGTATGTATGTATGTATACAGGTGTGTGACTATGTACGTGAGTGAATGAATGTATGCGTGCGTGTATGTGTTTAGATGTGTGACAGTATGTATGTGTGTGATTTTACATATGTATCAATGTATGGGGTATTATTTCCTTTTTAACTTCATCTGTAGCCCAAATGTCTAACTAAGGGGGTCATTCCGAGTTGATCGCACGTAGCAATCAACTAGACACCGCCCGCCTATGGGGGAGTGTATTTTAGCATAGCAGGGTTGTGATCGCTTGTGCAGCCCTGCTATGCTAAAAAAGTTTTGTGTAAAACAAGACCAGCCCTAGACCTACTTACCCTGTGCGAGGGATCTAGCGATGAAGGTACCGGAATTGACATCAGACACCCGCCCTCCAAACGGTGAGTTGGAAACGGTGAGTTGACACCCCGGAACGCCTTCCTCCTGTCAATCTTCTTGCGGTCGCCGCTGCAACCGCTTTCTTAGTATGCGGCGTCGCTGCCCGGAGACTGCCGTCACCAGGCAATGACGCGCCTGCACAATGCGGCCGCCACACACGCGCAGTTCTGAACCGTTCGCACCGCTGCAATGAACCGCAGCGTGCAAACGGGTCGGAAATGACCCCCTGAGTCCAGCTAAATGTCTAGAAAAGAAGCTCTATAGCAGCTACCAGCCCTTTGCTCTCATGGAGTATATATGGGTTGGGGTTACGTGGCCGGTGCACGGTCAGCATACCGACGCCAGGATCCCGGCCACCAGAATGCCGTCAGGGGGTGAGTGTAAAAAAGCCCCTTGTGGGCTCGGTGGCTCGCTGCGCTCGCCACAGGTTCTATTCCCACTCTATGGGTGTCGTGGACACCAATGAGTGGAAATAGCCCGTTAGCTGGTACTGGCTGATGGCATTGTCAGTCTTTGCACAGAGTTACAAGTGGTGGTGGTGGTGGGTTGGTTGTCTGTGCGTGTGTGTGGGGAAGGGTGGGGGGGGGGGGGCGCCGGATTACTGTTTTGCCCCGGGTGACAAGAATCCTAGTTTCGGCCCTGCATTTATAATAATGTGTACTCTAGGCGCAATGGTATTCTGACAGTGTCGGACTGAGGCATAAAGGGCCCACTGGGGGAATGCAGTGGTAGTTAGTACAAGAACAGCATAGCACATGTAATTACCAATTATTCAGTGCGAGAGCAGTGTCATTTATATTCAGAACACAGTCACAGGCAGCCTTACAGGATATGCTGTGAATAACATTGTGACAATTTGAGGATTGCAACATAGTTTAAAGACACTATTTCTCACTGTATTTATTTGTATACTTGGTGCTGTAGACACGTTTGTTAGGTTCCAGTAATGATAATGAATACCTCCCAACATTACCCTCTCCAGGGGGGACACAATGCTCTGCTCCTGGACTTCCCTCTTAATTTATGATTGCCAGCACCTGTGTTGAACAGGTGAATGGATAAGAAAGGTGCTGGCAACAGTGCCGTAACATTTTAGCACTGTGTGCATTGGCGCCCCCCCCTTATGTAAAATACAGTCAGTGCACGCCGTAGGTGCGCGCTAAAAATTTGCACCACTACACCAGGCAGAGCGCCTTTTACACATTACGGCAGCCAGTACCCCTTTTTACACATTACGGCAGACAGCGTCCCCCTTTTTACACATTACAGCAGTCCCCTTTTTACACATTACAGCAAATAGCATCCCCCTTTTTACACATTACGGCAGATAGCATCCCCATTTTTACACATATTACGGCAGCCAGTCCCCCTTTTTACACTTTACGGCAGACAGCATCCCCCTTTTCTCTAACGTCCTAAGTGGATGCTGGGAACTCCGTAAGGACCATGGGGAATAGCGGCTTCGCAGGAGACTGGGCACAACTAAAGAAAGCTTTAGGACTACCTGGTGTGCACTGGCTCCTCCCTCTATGACCCTCCTCCAGACCTCAGTTAGAATTTTGTGCCCGGCCGAGCTGGATGCACACTAGGGGCTCTCCTGAGCTCCTAGAAAAGAAAGTATATTTTAGGTTTTTTATTTTCAGTGAGATCTGCTGGCAACAGACTCACTGCTACGAGGGACTTAGGGGAGAGAAGCGGACCTACCTGCTTGCAGCTAGCTTGGGCTTCTTAGGCTACTGGACACCATTAGCTCCAGAGGGATCGAACACAGGCCCAGCCTCGGTCGTCCGGTCCCGGAGCCGCGCCGCCGTCCCCCTTGCAGAGCCAGAAGCAAGTAGAATGTCCAGGAAATCGGCGGCAGAAGACTCCGGTCTTCATTAAGGTAGCGCACAGCACTGCAGCTGTGCGCCATTGCTCCCTGTGCACACCACATACTCCGGTCACTGATGGGTGCAGGGCGCTGGGGGGGGGGGCGCCCTGGGCAGCAATTAGAGTACCTTAAGAGTGGCAAATCACACATAATATAGCCTAATAAGCTATATATGTGTAAAATACCCCTGCCACATTATGATTATAAGAGTGGGAGAAGTCAGCCGAAAAAGGGGCGGGGCTATCTCCCTCAGCACACTGGCGCCATTTTCTCTTCACAGTGCAGCTGCCCAGACTCTCCCCTGTAGTTTTCAGGGTTAAAAAGAGGGGGGGGGGCACTAAATTTAGGCGCAAATCTGTGTATTATAGCAGCTATAAGGGAAAAATCACTGTGGGTAGTGTGAATCCCTGCATTATATAGCGCTCTGGTGTGTGCTGGCATACTCTCTCTCTGTCTCCCCAAAGGACTTTGTGTGGTCCTGTCCTCAGTCAGAGCATTCCCTGTGTGTGTGCGGTGTGTCGTTACGGCTGTGTCGACATGTTTGATGAGATGGCTTATGTGGAGGCGGAGCAGATGCCGATAAATGCGATGTCACCCCCTGCGGGGTCGACACCTGAGTGGATGGACATGTGGAAGGAATTACGTGACAGTGTCAACTCCTTACATAAAAGGTTTGACGACATAGCAGATGTGGGACAGCCGGCTTCTCAGCCCGTGCCTGCCCAGGCGTCTCAAAAGCCATCAGGGGCCCTAAAACGCCCACTACCTCAGATGGCAGACACAGATGTCGACACGGATACTGACTCCAGTGTCGACGACGATGAGACTACTGTACATTCCAATAGAGCCACCCGTTACATGATTACGGCAATGAAAAATGTGTTGCACATTTCTGATATTACCCCAGGTACCACAAAAAAGGGTATTATGTTTGGGGAGAAAAAAGCTTCCAGTGGTTTTTCCCCCATCTGATGAACTAAATGTGTGAAGAAGCGTGAGTTTCCCCCGATAAGAAACTGGTAATTTCTAAAAGGTTACTAATGGCGTACCCTTTCCCGCCAGAGGATAGGTCACGTTGGGAGGCATCCCCTAGGGTGGATAAAGCGCTCACACATCTGTCAAAGAAGGTGGCACTACCGTCTCAGGACACGGCCGCCCTAAAGGAGCCTGCAGATAGAATGCAGGAGGCTATCCTGAAGTCTATATACACACTCAGGCATTATACTAACACCAGCTACTGCTTCAGCATGAATGTGCAGTGCTGCAGCTGCGTGGCCAGATTCTCTGTACCTTAGACAGGGACACTATATTGCTAACCATAGAGCATATTAAAGACGCAGTCTTATACATGAGAGATGCACAGAGGGATAATTGCCGACTGGCATCTAAAATAAACGCAATGTCCATTTCTGCCAGGAACTCGGCAGTGGACAGGTGATGCTGATTCTAAAAGGCACATGGAAGTTTTGCCTTACAAGGGTGAGGAGTTGTTTGGGGATGGTCTCTCGGACCTCGTTTCCACAGCTACAGCTGGGAAATCAACATTTTGCCCCATGTTCCCTCACAGCCAAAGAAAGCACCGTATTAGCAGGTACAGTCCTTTTGGCCCCAGAAAGGCAAGCGGGTTAAAGGCGCGTCCTTTCTGCCCAGAGGCAGAGGTAGAGGGAAAAAGCTGCAGCATACAGCCAGTTCCCAGGAACAAAAGTCCTCCCCCGCTTCCTCTAATTCCACCGCATGACGCTGGGGCTCCACAGGCGGAGCCAGGTACGGTGGGGGCCCGTCTCAAGAACTTCAGCGACCAGTGGGCTCGCTCACGGGTGGATCCCTGGATTCTACAAGTAGTATCTCAGGGGTACAAGCTGGAATTCGAGACGTCTCCCCCTCGCCGTTTCCTCAAATCTGCCTTGCCGACAGCTCCCTCAGACAGGGAGGCAGTGCTGGAGGCAATTCACAAGCTGTATTTGCAGCAGGTGATAGTCAAGGTACCCCTTCTTCAACAGGGACGGGGTTACTATTCCACAATGTTTGTGGTACCGAAACCGGACGGTTCGGTGAGACCCATTTTAAATTTGAAATCCTTGAACACTTATATACGAAGGTTCAAGTTCAAAATGGAATCGCTCAGGGCGGTTATTGCAAGCCTGGACGAAGGGGATTACATGGTATCACTGGACATCAAGGATGCTTACCTGCATGTCCCCATTTACCCCCCTCACCATGAGTACCTCAGATTTGTGGTACAGGACTGTCATTACCAATTCCAGACGTTGCCGTTTGGTCTGTCCACGGCACCGAGGGTATTTACCAAGGTAATGGCAGAGATGATGATACTCCTTCGAAGGAAGGGAGTTATAATTATCCCGTACTTGGACGATCTCCTTATAAAGGCGAGGTCCAGGGAACAGTTGTTGATCGGAGTAGCACTAGCTGGGGCAGTGCTACAACAGCACGGCTGGATCCTGAACATTCCGAAGTCGCAGCTGGTTCCTACAACGCGTCTACTGTTCCTGGGGATGGTTCTCGACACAGAACAGAAAAAAGTGTTTCTCCTGGAGGAGAAGGCCAAGGAGTTGTCATCTCTAGTCAGAGACCTCCTAAAACCAAAAACAGGTGTCGGTGCACCATTGCACGCGAGTCCTGGGAAAGATGGTGGCTTCTTACAAGCAATTCCATTCGGAGGGTTCCATGCAAGGATCTTTCAGTGGGATCTGTTGGACAAGTGGTCCGGATCGCATCTTCAGATGCATCGGCTGATAACCCTGTCTCCAAGGGCCAGGGTGTCGCTGTTGTGATGGCTGCAGAGTGCTCATCTTCCAGAGGGCCGCAGATTCGGCATACAGGACTGGGTCCTGGTGACCACGGATGCCAGCCTTCGAGGTTGGGGGGCAGTCACACAGGGAAGAAACTTCCAAGGACAATGGTCAAGTCAGGAGACTTCCCTACACATAAATATTCTGGAACTAAGGGCCATTTGCAATGCCCTAAGTCAGGCAAGACCCTGCTTCAAAACCAGCCGGTGCTGATCTAGTCAGACAACATCACGGCGGTCGCCCATGTAAACCGACAGGGCGGCACAAGAAGCAGGATGGCAATGGCAGAAGCCACAAGGATTCTCCGATGGGCGGAAAATCATGTGTTAGCACTGTCAGCAGTGTTCATTCCCGGAGTGGACAACTGGGAAGCAGACTTTCTCAGCAGACACGACCTCCACCCGGGAGAGTGGGGACTTCATCCAGAAGTCTTCCAAATGATTGTACACCATTGGGAAGGGTCACAGGTGGACATGATGGTGTCCCGCCTCAACAAAAAGCTAAAATGTTATTGCGCCAGGTCAAGGGACCCTCAGGCGATAGCTGTGGACGCTCTGGTAACACCGTGGGTGTACCAGTCGGTGTATGTGTTCCTTCCTCTGCCTCTCATACCCAAGGTACAGAGAATAATAAGAAGGAGAGGAGTAAGAACTATACTCGTGGTTCCGGATTGGCCAAGAAGATCTTGGTACCCAGAACTTCAAGAAATGATCTCAGAGGACCCATGGCCTCTGCCGCTCAGACAGGACCTGCTGCAGCAGGGGCCCTGTCTGTTCCAAGACTTACCGCCGCTGCGTTTGACGGCATGGCGGTTGAACACCGGATCCTAAAGGAAAAGGGCATTCTGGATAAAGTCATTCCTACGCTGATTAAGGCTAGGAAAGCTGTGACCGCAAAATATTATCACCGCATATGGCGAAAATATGTTGCTTGGTGTGAGGCCAGGAAGGCCCCAACGGAGGAATTTCAACTGGGTCAATTTCTGCACTTCCTACAGTCAGGGGTGACTATGGGCCTAAAATGGGTTCCAGTAAGGTCCAGTTTTCGGCTCTGTCCATTTTCTTCCAAAAAGAACTGGCTTCATTGCCTGAAGTTCAGACTTTTGTTAAGGGAGGGCTGCATATTCAGCCCCCGTTTGTGCCTCCAGTGGCACCGTGGGATCTCAACGTGGTGTTGGATTTCCTGAAGTCGCATTGGTTTGAACCACTTAAATCCATGGAGCTAAAATACCTCACGTGGACAGTGGTCATGCTGTTGGCCTTGGCGTCGGCCAGGCGTGTGTCAGAATTGGCGGCTTTGTCATGCAAATGCCCTTATCTGATTTTTCATAAGGATAGGGCGGAATTGAGGACTCGTTCCCAATTTCTCCCAAAGGTGGTTTCAGCTTTTCATTTGAACCAGCCTATTGTGGTGCCTGCAGCTACTCGTGACTTGGAGGATTCCAAGTTGCTGGACGTAGTCCGGGCCCTAAAAATCTATGTTTCCAGGACAGCTGGAGTCAGAAAGACTGACTCGCTATTTATCCTGCATGCACCCAACAAGTTGGGTGCGCCTGCTTCAAAGCAGACTATTTCCCGCTGGATCTGTAGCACGATTCAACTTGCACATTCTGCGGCTGGACTGCCGCATCCTAAATCTGTAAAAGCCCATTCCACGAGGAAGGTGGGCTCTTCTTGGGCGGCTGCCCCGAGGGGTCTCGGCTTTACAACTTTGCCGAGCAGCTACTTGGTCGGGGTCAAACACATTTGCTAAAGTCTACAAGTTTGATACCCTGGCTGAGGAGGACCTAGAGTTCGCTCATTCGGTGCTGCAGAGTCATCCGCACTCTCCCGCCCGTTTGGGAGCTTTGGTATAATCCCCATGGTCCTTACGGAGTTCCCAGCATCCACTTAGGACGTTAGAGAAAATAAGATTTTACTCACCGGTAAATCTATTTCTCGTAGTCCGTAGTGGATGCTGGGCGCCCGTCCCAAGTGCGGATTGTCTGCAATACTTGTATATAGTTATTGTTTAACTAAAGAGTTATTGTTGAGGCATCTGTTGAGAGGCTCAGTTATATTTCATACTGTTAACTGGGTATACTATCACGAGTTATTCGGTGTGATTGGTGTGGCTGGTATGAGTCTTACCCTGGATTCCAAATCCTTTCCTTATTGTGTCAGCTCTTCCGGGCACGGTATCCTAACTGAGGTCTGGAGGAGGGTCATAGAGGGAGGAGCCAGTGCACACCAGGTAGTCCTAAAGCTTTCTTTAGTTGTGCCCAGTCTCCTGCGGAGCCGCTATTCCCCATGGTCCTTACGGAGTTCCCAGCATCCACTACGGACTACGAGAAATAGATTTACCGGTGAGTAAAATCTTATTTTTACACATTACATCAGACAGCGTCCCCCTTTTTACACATTACGGCAGACAGCATCCCCATTTTTTACACATTACGGCAGAGTCCCCTTTTTACACATTACAGTAGACAGTCTCCCTTTTTACACATTACGGCAGACAGCATCCCCCTTTTTACACATTACGGCAGACAGAATAGATAGAGAGATAGACAGATAGATACTTACCATCTCTCCCCGCTGGCTCAGACAGTCAGGCTCCTTGGTGCTGACAGATCCCAGGCAAGGGAGAAGGAGGGACTTGAGCCGCAGCAGCGCTATGTAATTGGTAGAGGCGCCACTGCAGCTGTCCCTCTGCTTCCGCATTGGCTGCCCGCCACCGCTGTGAATGCTGGGATGAGGGAAGTGCATCCCAGCATTCACAGTAGTGCCAGCCAGCCATGGCGGAAGGAGAGGGACAGCTGCAGTGGCGCCGTTACCAATTACATAGCTCTGCAGCGGCTCCAGTTCCCCTCCCTCATCCTCCTCTGGATCCTTCCCTGACGCTCTCCTCTCCTCTTCTCCGGCGGCGCACACAGCACAGGTGGCTTGTAATGAGTCAATTTGACTCATTACAAGCCGTTGACATAGTTGCTGGCCGTGCACCCACAGGGTGACTGCGCTGTGTGCCAGGCACACCTGGCACACACGTAGTTACGGCTCTGGCTGGCAATCATACATTTAGAGAAAAGTCCAGAAGGAGAGCATTTTGTCCCTCCCGGAGAGGGTCATGTTGGGAGGTATGATAATGAGCATCAAAGAAATTCATATGATGAACACACAACAAACTAAATTAATTTTATAAGACCATTGTAAACTGGTCAATTAAAATAAATAGTTTATTTGTGGAAAATTTCTCAGGTAGCTCCAAAACTATATATACTGCATTGATAGTGCAGTGTTTTCACAGAGTGCTAATACATACGGACTATTAAGATCATAGTTACCTATTTATCAGTGCTATGAGAGATACTACTCATTAATTATCAAGGGAATAAGAACTTACCCAGTGCTATATCACAAATTAGATTCCATGCATGTAGATTAATAACAGAGGATGCACACTGCCATTAAGAATATTGTATATCTACTTTATGGTTTGCAGATATAATAAATGTACTTAAAACTGCTGTACAAATAGACTATTGCCAACAGCAGTAAAATAGGATTTTAAATACCTACCGGTAAATCCTTTTCTCGTAGTTTCATAAGAGATATTGGGGACAGAATTAGTATGATGGGGTATAGATGGTCCAAAGGAGCCAGTGCACTTTAAATATCTTTAACTGGGTGTGCTGGCTCCTCCCATCTATGCCTCCTCCCACAGGCAGTTATAGGTAAAACAGTACTGAAGGAGAAAGACCATACTTGAGAGAAGGAAACACGACAACAAGAAATGTGGTGAGATTTTCACACCAGCACACCATAACATATCCTGGCCAGCACCGGCTGGCAACAGAAAAACAGCAATAGCTGAACAGGAAACACAGAAAAGATAACCTGCAGAAGTCACCGTACAGAGGCGGGCGACCAATATCCCTTTACGGACAATGAGAAAAGGATTTACCGGTAGGTATTTAAAATCCTATTTTCTCTAGCATCCATAAGGGATATTGTGGACAGAATTAGTACAATGGGAATGTCCCAAAGCTTCCAGAATGGGTGGGAACGTGCAGAGACTGCTGTCGCACCGCCTGCCCAAACTGGGTATCCTCTTTGGCCAGGGTATCAATGTCACAACTGAGGGCCTGAGCTGACGGGAGGCAGCCTCAGTTGTAGGGGCTGAGATGTACCGGAACCTGGGAGGTTGTATCAGACCCCTGGACATGTAAGTAACATGAATAATAACTGCCCGAAGGCGTGACCACGACAACTTGGATAAAAGTCAATGATGTTTATTATGACAACTCCGCAACACAGCAGCAGTAAAAGAAAACGTAAAAGTCAGCAAAGAATAAATACAGTTCCTGGGTACTACAGGATGGCAGGAGCCACAGGGCACTGGTAGTGTGAGATAGTTCTTATGATCTTCTAGATGGAAAGTCCTTACCAGGCCCGACTGTAGCAATGGAGATAACCCAGGATTGTGCCAGCTGGTGTTCCAGGAAAAGCTGGGTTGCTGAAGATAAAACAGCTGCTGTGGATACTGGCTGGAACCAGACTGTTGTTAGCACGGAGTGGATACTGGCTGGAACCAGTTAAATAATAAATGAACTTGGGAGCGATGAAATATGAACTGAAATGTAGAACTTGAGAGCGGAGAAATAATAATACCGGTGGAGAGTGGTAAAGTGTAGAAAGGACACCGGCCCTTTAAGGGAAGCTGTACTCTGCTGGAAGCTGAGCTGGAAGCAGGTAATGTTGTAGCTGGAAACAGATGAATCCACAATGGATTGGAGAGTCAGGCTACACCGCAGGTGGAATGCTGGTGCGGGTCTCTATGGTGGAAGTCTTGAGACAGGAGCTGGAACCTGGAAGACAATCACAGGAGAGAGACAAACAGGAACTAGGTTTGACAACCAAAGCATTGACGCCTTCCTTGCTCAGGCACAGTGTATTTATACCTGCAGCAAGGAAGGGATTGGCTAGGCAATTATGCAGATTAACAATACTGACAACAGATTGGAGGAAATGATCAGCTGACAGAATCCAAGATGGCTGCGCCCATGCAGACACTTGGAGGGAAGTTTGGTTTGTAATCCATGTGGTAATGAAAACAGTAATGGCGGCGCCGGCCACTGGAGACAGGAGACGCCAGGCTGACAAGTGCACATCCAACCACGCGGACACAGCGGAGGCCGCGGCTGACGTAATCGCCACTCTGACACTCTGCATGCAGAAGCTCAGGGACGGCGGCGGAGGCCGCGGGAGACGCCATGCCAGATGTAATAAGGCGTTACTGTGACAGCGTCTCAGAGAGACAGGAGAGGATGCAGGAATGTGAACATTAGGATAACAGATGGAATCCGGTCCTGGAGCGCTGAGCCAGCCTTAGGAGGCATCTGATGGGTAAGAAATGGCGTCCAGATACCCGGATCGTGACAGCACCCCCCCCCCTTTAGGAGTGGCCCCAGGACACTTCTCTGGCTTTTGAGGAAACTTGGAATGGAATCTCCGGACCAAGGCAGGAGCATGGACATCAGAAGCATTGGTCCATGAACGTTCCTCAGGGCCGTAACCCTTCCAGTCAATAAGATACTGTAGTTGACCGTAACGGTGACGTGAGTCCAGGATCTTGGCCACTTCATACTCAACGCCTCGTTGAGTTTGGACTTTCGGAGTTGGAGGAAGTGAGGAATGAAACCGATTCAAGATCAGCGGTTTCAACAGGGAAACATGGAATGTCCTGGGTATTTTTAAGAAGGGAGGCAACTGGAGTCTGTAAGCAACAGGATTGATGACTTGTTCAATCTTGAAAGGACCGATATAGCGAGGTGCAAACTTCATACTGGGAACTCTTAACCTCAAATTCTTCGTGGATAACCATACCCGATCACCCACCTTGAGAGCAGGAACTGCTCGACGCTTCTTATCCGCAAACTTCTTGTACCTGAACGATGCCTTGAGCAGAGCTGATCGTACGCTCTTCCAGATATTGGCAAACTGATGCAAGGTGATATCCACTGCGGGAACAGAAGTTGCTGGAAGCGGTTGGAACTCAGGAACTTTAGGGTGGAATCCAAAGTTAGTGAAGAATGGTGTTGAAGCAGATGAAGAATGATACTGGTTGTTATGACAGAACTCGGCCCAGGGAAGTAATTGAACCCAGTCATCTTGAGAGGAGGACACATAGATGCGGAGGAAGGCCTCCAAGTCCTGATTCACCCTCTCGGTTTGACCATTGGTCTGAGGATGGTAAGCCGTGGAAAACTTTAGCTTGACTTGGAGGACTTGACATAAACTTCGCCAGAATTTGGCTGTGAATTGAACTCCTCGATCTGAGATAATTTCTTCAGGAAGACCGTGGAGTCGGAAGATCTCTTGTATGAATATTTGAGCCAACTTGGAAGCTGACGGAAGACCGGTGAGAGGAATGAAGTGTGCCATCTTGGTGAACCGGTCAACTACCACCCAGATGGTATTGAACTTGTTGCACATGGGTAAGTCTGTAATGAAATCCATCGACAAGTGGGTCCATGGTCGACGGGGAACGGATAGTGGAACCAGTTGCCCCGCAGGCGACTGGCGGGATACTTTATGTTGGGCACACTTTGGGCAAGATGCAATAAACTCCAAGACGTCCTTTTTCAGAGTTGGCCACCAATAGGACCTAGAGATAAACTCCAGGGTTTTTTGGATACCTGTATGTCCGGCAAAACGGGAAGCATGGGCCCAATGCATGAGCTTCTTCCTTAGCATCGGCTTCACAAAACTTTTCCCTGATGGGGGCGTAGAGTCCATCCCTACCGTGGAGAATGCCAACGGATTTATAATAGGATGCTTGTCTGAAGACTCTGACTCATTTTCTTGCTCCCATGAGCGGGAAAGGGCATCGGCCTTGCGATTCTGAGAGCCCGGACAGAACTGGAGTTTAAAGTCGAACCTGGAAAAGAAAAGTGCCCATCTGGCCTGACGAGGGTTGAGACATTGTGCGCCCTTCAGGTATAAAAGGTTCTTGTGGTCTGTAAGTATGGTGATTGAATGAGAAGCTCCCTCCAACAGATACCTCCACTCTTCTAGAGCGAGCTTGATGGCTAGCAACTCCTGGTCGCCAATGGCATAGTTGCGCTCAGCTGGGGAGAACTTCCGGGAGAAGAAACTGCAAGGGTGTAAATGGCCATCTTTAGCCCTCTGAGATAACACCGCTCCTACTCCAACGGAGGAGGCATCCACCTCTAAGATGAAAGGAGAGTCGATGTCAGGCTGTTTCAGAACAGGCGCAGAGATGAACCTTTGTTTTAAAAGATGAAATGCTTGCATGGCTTCTTCAGACCACTTGGACGGGTTAGCACCCTTCTTAGTGAAAGCAGTAATAGGCGCCACAATGGTGGAAAAGTCTTGTATAAACTTTCGGTAATAGTTGGCGAACCCTAAGAACCTCTGGACCCCTTTGAGGGTTAAGGGTACCGGCCAATTTTGGATTGCTTGTAGTTTCTCAGGATCCATCTCTAGTCCGGAACCGGACACAATGTACCCTAGAAACGGAATGGACTTGACTTCAAAGACGCATTTTTCTAATTTGCAATAGAGATGATTGACACGGAGACGGGACAGAACCTCTTTAACCCAAAAACGATGTTCCTCTAAATCGTTGGCAAAAATGAGGATATCGTCTAGATAGACCACGACATGACGGTATAGAATGTCTCTGAAGATCTCATTGACAAAATGCTGGAAGACAGCTGGAGCATTGCTCAATCCGAAGGGCATGACGAGGTACTCATAATGTCCGTCACGGGTGTTAAAGGCGGTCTTCCACTCGTCACCCTCACGGATCCGGATGAGATTGTATGCACCTCGCAAGTCCAGCTTGGTAAAGATGGTAGCTCCGCTAACTCTGTCAAAGAGCTCAGTAATCAGGGGTAAAGGATAACGGTTCTTGATGGTAATGTCGTTCAAACCTCTGTAGTCGATGCACGGCCGCAGACCACCATCTTTCTTTTTTACAAAAAAGAAGCCTGCGCCGGCTGGAGAAGAAGAAGGTCGAATGAACCCCTTTGCTAGGTTCTCTTTAATATATTCCTCCATAGAATGCGTCTCAGGCAGAGACAACGGATAAGTTCGGCCTCGAGGTGGAACCTTCCCTGGAACGAGATCAATCGGACAGTCCCATTCTCTATGAGGAGGAAGGATATCAGCAGAAGCTTTACTGAACACATCCGTGAAATCTTGATATGGAGGAGGTGGAACATCAGACGACCTGGGGGAGGAAGAACAGACAGGCAATACTTTAAACAAACATGTCTCAGCACAGGAGGAACCCCATGCCAGGATTTGCGTAGTCGTCCACTCAATTGTAGGATTGTGAAGACGGAGCCATGGAAGGCCCAGGACCACAGGATGTGTGGCTCTTGGAATCACTAAAAAAGAAATAAGTTCGGAATGAAGAACTCCCACTCTCAGACGAACTGGTAGAGTCCTTAAAGAAATGACTGCATCAAAAATTTTGCTGCCATCCACGGCAGTTAAAGAAATGGACGAAGGAAGTCTCTCGGTGGGTAGGGACCACCGTTTAACATAGGCTTCGGTAATAAAGTTCCCAGCTGCTCCGGAATCAAGGAGGGCAATGACGTTCCGATAACGTTGAGCAACTTGAAGCGAGACTGGGAGATTACAATCTTGAGGAGATGGAGAGGAGATCATTACTCCTAGCCGGCCCTCTCCTTGGCGAGCTAGGATTTGGAGTTTCCCGGACGTTTGGGACAGGCATTAATGGTGTGAGACGGAGCTGCACAATAGAGACAGAGAAACTCGGAGAGACGTCTTCGGCGCTCAGCAGGAGTTAAACGGGAACGGCCAAGTTGCATGGGCTCATCTTTAGATGGTGACAGTTGACGAGGAGGAGGAGCAGAAGATTTTGGAGCAGATGATCTTCCACGCTCAGTTGCTCTCTCTCTGAAACGTAAATCAACTTTCGTGCAGAGTGAGATTAGCTCATCTAACTTAGAAGGTAAGTCTCTGGTAGCTAACTCATCTTTAATACGCTCAGACAAGCCATGCCAGAATGCAGCATACAGGGCCTCGTCGTTCCATGCCAGTTCGGATGCCAGGATCTGGAACTGTATCAGATATTGTCCCACAGTACGTGACCCCTGGCGTAAACGGAGAATCTCGGATGAAGCTGAGGTTACCCGGCCTGGCTCGTCGAAGATGCGCCTGAATGTTGACACGAAGGCAGTGTAGGAAGATAGCAGGGTGTCGGACCTCTCCCATAACGGTGATGCCCAATCAAGGGCTGAGCCACTGAGAAGAGAAATAATGTAGGCAATTTTTGTACGGTCACTGGGAAAATTGCCAGGTTGTAGCTCAAACTGAATCTCACACTGGTTGAGAAATCCCCTGCAGAATCTTGGAGATCCGTCAAATTTTGCTGGCGTTGGAAGATGAAGACGTGGAGCAGAAATGGGTAAGGTGGGTGGGGTTATAGCTGGAGTCACTGTGGTTGACGCACCAGACGCGCCTGATCCACAGAGAGTTGTCTGAATCCCATCCAGCCGAGTAGAGAGATCCTGGAGACAGCGGATGATGTGGCCCTGTGCAGCCTCCTGATGTTCTAGTCGGGCTGCCAGTTCTTGCATCGGCCTGGCCGCTTGATCCTGGTCTCCGGCTGGATTCATTAGGTCAGTGCTTACTGTCACAACTGAGGGCCTGAGCTGACGGGAGGCAGCCTCAGTTGTAGGGGCTGAGATGTACCGGAACCTGGGAGGTTGTATCAGACCCCTGGACATGTAAGTAACATGAATAATAACTGCCCGAAGGCGTGACCACGACAACTTGGATAAAAGTCAATGATGTTTATTATGACAACTCCGCAACACAGCAGCAGTAAAAGAAAACGTAAAAGTCAGCAAAGAATAAATACAGTTCCTGGGTACTACAGGATGGCAGGAGCCACAGGGCACTGGTAGTGTGAGATAGTTCTTATGATCTTCTAGATGGAAAGTCCTTACCAGGCCCGACTGTAGCAATGGAGATAACCCAGGATTGTGCCAGCTGGTGTTCCAGGAAAAGCTGGGTTGCTGAAGATAAAACAGCTGCTGTGGATACTGGCTGGAACCAGACTGTTGTTAGCACGGAGTGGATACTGGCTGGAACCAGTTAAATAATAAATGAACTTGGGAGCGATGAAATATGAACTGAAATGTAGAACTTGAGAGCGGAGAAATAATAATACCGGTGGAGAGTGGTAAAGTGTAGAAAGAACACCGGCCCTTTAAGGGAAGCTGTACTCTGCTGGAAGCTGAGCTGGAAGCAGGTAATGTTGTAGCTGGAAACAGATGAATCCACAATGGATTGGAGAGTCAGGCTACACCGCAGGTGGAATGCTGGTGCGGGTCTCTATGGTGGAAGTCTTGAGACAGGAGCTGGAACCTGGAAGACAATCACAGGAGAGAGACAAACAGGAACTAGGTTTGACAACCAAAGCACTGACGCCTTCCTTGCTCAGGCACAGTGTATTTATACCTGCAGCAAGGAAGGGATTGGCTAGGCAATTATGCAGATTAACAATACTGACAACAGATTGGAGGAAATGATCAGCTGACAGAATCCAAGATGGCTGCGCCCATGCAGACACTTGGAGGGAAGTTTGGTTTGTAATCCATGTGGTAATGAAAACAGTAATGGCGGCGCCGGCAACTGGAGACAGGAGACGCCAGGCTGACAAGTGCACATCCAACCACGCGGACACAGCGGAGGCCGCGGCTGACGTAATCGCCACTCTGACACTCTGCATGCAGAAGCTCAGGGACGGCGGCGGAGGCCGCGGGAGACGCCATGCCAGATGTAATAAGGCGTTACTGTGACAGCGTCTCAGAGAGACAGGAGAGGATGCAGGAATGTGAACATTAGGATAACAGATGGAATCCGGTCCTGGAGCGCTGAGCCAGCCTTAGGAGGCATCTGATGGGTAAGAAATGGCGTCCAGATACCCGGATCGTGACAATCAAATTTGTAGAATTTCATAAACGCGTTCTTCCCTGACCAGGTAGCCACTTGGCATAGTTGCAAGCCCGAGACTCCACAGGCTGCTGCCCAGGAAGAGCCCACTGACCTTGCAGAGTGGACCTTCAGAGACTGAGGAACAGGTAAGGCTGCCGACACATAGGCCTGTTGGATAGTAAGCCTAATCCAATGAGCAATGGTCTGCTTTGAAGCAGGACAACCCTTTTTCTGCGCATCATAAAGCACAAATAAAGAATCCGTCTTCCTGACCCGAGCTGTGTGCCTGACATAGATCTTCAAAGCACGCACAACATCCAAAGAATCCGGAGGAACTGAAGCATCAGAACAGGATGGAACCACAATAGGTTGATTCAGGTGGAATGCGGAGACAACCTTCGGCAGGAACTGCTGTCTAGTCCGGATCTCAGCTCCGTCCTCGTAAAAGACCAAGTATGGACTTTTACATGATAAGGCCCCCAATTATGAGATGTGTCTAGCAGAAGCCAGGGCCAATAACATCACTGTCTTCCATGTGAAATTTCAACCCTACATCCAAAGCCCTTTGTGCCGTAGGCGGCACAAAGGGAGGTTGTATGTGGAGCACCCCTTGTAAGAAGGTCTAAACTTCTGGCAACACAGCCAATTTCTTCTAAAAGAAAATTGAGAGAGCTGAAATCTGGACCTTAACGGAACCCAGACATAAGCCTTTAAACCACACCAGCCTGCAGGAAACGTAAGAAACGTCCCAAGTGAAACTCCGCAGGCGGATACATGCATTCCTCACACCAAGAGACATATCTCTAGGTGGAATAGAGCTAAACCATAGACCTACACAAACCTGTAGTTGGGGTGCTTTAGCTATGCTGACCAGAGGAACATAGGTGATTACTCAATGAAACACCAGAAATTTCATGAAGTAGTGAGTCAAGGAGACTGTTAGAAATACTAAAACTGGTATACCCCTGACAAGTGATTTGATGTCCGATAGGAACGCATGAATAGCATGGCACTGATGAGTAACCAAGGTGTCTGTGGTCAGGATACCAGTCTCCCCGATGTGCCAGCACTGTGAGAATATACCAGTAAACCCACGTAAGTACGGTGAGAATATACAACTCCACACATTTATGGCCATGGTGTGAATCGAACCCATAAACTCAGTGCTGTAAGGTAGTAATGCTAACTATTACACCATTTGTACTGCATTTGCCGTGAGGGCTGACCATCACACCATCCGCGTTGGTAAAGCAAAATTCTCTTATGTCGGAGGGCTCTCTGGCTATGATTGTGGCCGCGTCTAGGGGGTATTGTAACTGAAAGACCTGTTGAGTACTAACCAGGTCTGACCCTGCTTAGCTTGCTAGATCAGATGAGATCAGGGTGGTGTAGGCTCTATACAGATTGCAAAGTTGTCTACTATCTGAGACATTACCTGTGTCGAAGTCAAAGCTCTCTGCATAGCTGTGATGCTGCAGAAAGTTGTGTCTATGATAGGAAGGAAGTACATTAGTACAATATCTGAGCTACTTGAAAATAAGCGCATCCCCCCTCACAGGGTGCCAGGATCCTGAAAGACTATCCAAAGTCAATCCAGAATGTCCCCACATGCTAAAGTTAACACAGAGGCGTCTTTCCATGGGTCGTAGGGTCGACTCAACTTAGGTCGACAGTCATTGGGTCGACCATGGAAGGTTGACATGCATTAGGTCAACAGGGGAGATATATCAACATGGTCATTAGGTCAACATGTACTAGGTCGGCAGGTCAAAAGGTCGACATGGTTTTTGGACTTTTTTTGGTGTCTTTTTTTTGTAAAGTGATGGGGAACCCCAATTATTGCACCGTGTCCCCTCGCATGGCTCGTTTCGCTCGCCATGCTTTGGGGCAAGGTGCCTTGCTCCACTACCGCTGTGCTCGGCACATTTTACCATTCCCAATTGTAGTCCATGTGGATTGTCAAGTATGAAAAAGTCCAATTTTTTTTTTAAATATGAAAAACTCATGTTGACCTTTTGACCTAGTACCTGTTGACCTAATGAACATGTCGACCTATTGACAATGTCGACCTAATGCACGTCGACCTTCAGTGGTCAACCTAATGACTGTCGACCTAACGACCGTATCCCGTTTCCATGGGGTAGCAAATGGTAGTCTCAGACACACTTTTACTAAGTCGGCACTCCATGATGGAGACTAAGCATGGCTATATATATATATATATATATATATATATATATACCTGTGGGATGAGACCCGGCAGCAAATGTAGCATTTGCAATGTGGCCTTACCAGCCCACTAAGCTATTGTGGCTGCTCTCTAATGCAACAAAAAAGCAATTAGCAGATATGAATACGAATTGCTTAGTACAAAAATATATTAAATACACACAATCAGTCAATGCTTTTGTACAACAATGAGCAAACAGTGCTCAACAAGCTGGTTGTAACAGTGGGCTGGAGCTGTGTGTGTGTATATATATATATATATATATATATATATATGTAACCTGACATAAAGGGAGGTATACATATATCTCCACCTCCTGGCTCAGGCACATCGGTTGTTTTTCCAAAGCTCAAGGCAGGAGCATCATAGAGAGCCCTAATCAGGTGAGAAGAACACACATGCACACCCTTCTGTACAAGAAGGAAGAAGTTAGTGAGTAAAAGGATCCTCAAATCAGGTGCGTCAGGGTGGGTTCCCTGTGGATCCTGTGGACTTAGGAGAAATACCGTTGTCAACGGTAAGTTCTTACCATAACGTATATTTCTCCTGCAGGGTCCACAGGTTATCCACAGCATAACATTGGGATGTCCCAAAGCAATTTAGTGTTGGGGATGCTCCTGATTGGACAGGAGAATCCTTCGCCCGAATTCAGTGTCCTGAGAGGCAAAAGTATCAATGGCATAATGTCTAATAAATGTGTTAATGGAAGACCATGTGGCTGCCTTACATGTCTGTTCTGCTGAAGCACCACGTTGTGCTGCCCATGATGGACCTACAGTGCCTTGCTAAAGTATTCACCACCCTTGGCTTTATACCTATTTTGTTACATTACAACCTGTAATTTACATTTTTTTTAATCTGAATTTTATGTGATGGATCTGCACAAAATAGTCTAAGTTGGTGAAGTGAAATGAGAAAAATTTATATAAAAAATAATTTTTTAAAATAAAAATCTGAAAACTGGCATGTGCTTATGTGTTCACCCCCTCTGCTATGAAGCCCCACAAAAGTTTTGGTGCAACCAATTACCTTCAGAAGTCACATTGAAGGCATTGAATGGGAGCAGTATTTGGAAGGCATGCTGTTCCTTGTAGTGCCAATGGGAGATCCTGGGGGTGGCTCCTGGGTAAGTTAGCTCTCTGTCTGGATGTGTTTTAGTAATAGCCTTTATCATGAGGCTTACTGTGACAAATTACATGGCCCTATGTGGTCACTGCTATTATGTAGTGTTAGGACTGCTGATATCGGAGAAGACGTGAAGCGGCTCAGCAGCTTAACATGTGTTTGCAAACATGTGTGACTAATTCTCTGAATTTCTATTACCAGATAGGTTTAGGTATGGTTACAGGTAAATTTTAGTGTGATGAAGGGAAATTTAGTGGTGGGATGTGCACCCCCTTCCCCCCCCCTGTCTGTTTGTCTGTGACCCCTCCCCCTTTCCAGCACCTGATACATAATTATCTCCAGGAATGACCGAGCAACTACCATTGTTTGTCTGTGTTAATGAAATGATGCAAACCTTCAGACAATCCATTTTAATTCCAGGTTGTGAGGCAACAGAACATGAAAAATGCAAAAGGGGGGTGAATACTTTAGCAAGGCACTGTACCTTACGAGTAGAGTTAGCAGAGACATTAGCCGAAATAGGGAGATCAGCTTGAGACTATGCTTCTAAAATCGTCATCCAAAGCCACCTCACCAGTGTCTGCTTATCAGCAGGCCATCCTCTCTTGTGAAATCCGTAGAGAACGAAGAGAGAATCTGTCTTTCTGATGGCACTGGTATGATCTACGCAGATCATTAAGGCAGGACTACGTCCAACGATGCATCGTCCACTAAAAGGTTCAGCCCCTGGAAAGCCGGGACTACAATTTCTTCATTAAGGTGGAATTTAGACACCACCATAGGAAGATATCCAGATTTAGTTCTGAGAACTGCTCTATCTGGATAAAAAAAATCAGAAATGGAGGATGACATAACAATGCCCCTAAATCTGAAACTCTTCTAGCTGAAGCCATGGCCAGCATAAAGAGAACTTTAGCTGTTAGCCATTTATGATCCACTGTTTTAAGTGGTTCAAATGGGGCAACTTGAAGGGCCTTTAGGACTAAACTTAAATCCCAAGGCACTGTAGGAGGAACAAAATGAGGTTGAATGCGCAGCATTCCATGGAAAAAAGTGCTCACATCCTGAAGGTTAGCTATTTTCTTTTGGAACCATACAGTCAATGCTGACACTTGCACTCTCAAGGATGCCACCTTTAAACCTTTATCCATTCCTGCCTGAAGGAATGCTAAGACCCTGGAAACTCTGAAATACCTAGGGTCAAATTTCCGTTCACTGCACCATTGATATAGGCTTGCCATATTCGGTGATAAAGGTTTCCTTGCTCTGAGCATTGTTTGAATTACCTGTTGTGAGAATCCTCTTGACTTTAGGATGAAAGTTTCAAGAGCCACGCCATCAAAGACAGTCGATCCAGGTGTCTGTAACAAGGACCTTGAGACAGTAGATCTGGACAATAGTAATGGAGGGAGTAGTAATGGAGCATCCATCGACATCCTCTGCAGATCTGTTTACCAATGTCTTCAGGGCCAAGCTGGATTTATCAGTATTATGGCACCCCTTCCTTGTTTAACCTTTCTCATCACGCTGGGTAATAGGGCGATTGGTGGAAACACATAGGCCAGATGAAAGTCCCATCTCACTGACAGGGCATCCACAAAGATCGCTTTGGGATCCTTTGTTGTTGACCCGTATGCAGGAACTTTTTTGTTCTGACGGGACACCATGAGATCTGTCTCCGGCAACACCCACCTGTCGATCAGGGTGTGGAAGACCTTGGGGTGTAGAGCCCATTCATTTGTTTGAATGGCGTGTCGACTGAGAAAATAGCTTCCCATTTTAGGACTCCCAGAACGAACACTGCGGACAAGGCTGGATGATGAAGTTCTGTCCACTTTAATGTGTGACTTACCTCCTTCATTGCTTTTTGACTGCAAGTTCCTCCTTGATGGTTGAGGAACGCTAGTGCTGTCACATTGTCCGAGCGGATTTGAACTGGTTTCCCTTAAAGGATGTCCTTTGCCTGAATCAGTGCCATGTATATGGCCCGGAGTTCCAATATATTTATTGGCAAGCAACTTTGTTCCTTGGTCAACTGCCCCTGGAAACAAATCCTCCCTGACACCGCTTCCCAGCCCAATCTGATATCCAAAAGGGTCGCCCCTTGTCCAGATGGGATGTCTGTAGCCACCAGGCTTACGACCTTCTTACTTCCAGAGTAAGGACCATTGTCTGCGTTTTTATTGTCTGATGAAAACCATTCCATTTGGTAAGGATCAGATGTTGCAGAGGCCTTGAATGGAACTGAGCATACTCTACCATGTTGAATGTTGACACCATCGATCCCATCACTCGCATTGCTGCGTGAATGGATACCTTTTGACTGTATAGCAGCTCCTGAATCCTTGACTGAACCTTGGCTATTTTGTTCAGAGGTATAGTTGCTCTCTGAAAGCTTGTATCCAATGCAGCCCCCAATGAGGCATCCGCTGTGACGGAATCAAAGATGATCTCGCCCAATATATGAGCCAACCGTGCTTCTGTAGACACGTTATTGTCTATTGCAGATGACACAGGAGCAATTCCTGAGACTGTGCCAGGATTAAAAGTTTGTTGAGGTATGGAAAAATTCTTATCCCCTGCTGGCGGAGATAAACTGCCATTACCACCATAACCTTGGTAAATACTCTGGGGGCTGTGGCCAATCCAAATGGAAGGGCCTGAAACTGAAAATGCTGTTGGAGGATAGTGAACCTGAGATAGCACTGATGGGACAGGGCTATAGGTACATGTAGGTAAGCATCCTGGATTTGGGTGGTCTTCAGTATGCTGAATGTCGGGATCCTGGCGCACAGTATACCGGTGCTGGAATTCCGATACCCGGCATACCGACAGATATTCTCCCTCATGGGGGTCCACGACCCCCCTGGAGGGAGAATAAATAGCGTGGTATGCGTAGCGCGCCACCATGCCTGCAGCGTGGCGAGTGCAGCGAGTCCGCAAGGGGTTCATTTGCGCTCGCCACACTGTCGGTATGCCGGCGGTCAGGCTCCTGGCGCTGGTATGCTGGTCGCCGGTAGCCTGGCTGCCGGCATACCATACTGCACCCCCCGGATATCCAGGGATACCATTAAAACCCCTGGCTCCATGGGCAAAATGATGGAACGTAAATTCTCCATATGAAACCGAGGCACCCAAATGTACTTGTTCAGCACATTGAGATTGAGTATGGGCTGGAATGACCCATTTGGCTTCTGGACTAGAAACAGGTTGGAGTAAAAACCCTGTCCTCGTTGTGTAGGAGGAACTGGAATGATTACTCCTGACTGAAGCAATTTCTGAACTGCCTTTTGCAAAGCCCTGGCCTTCGTCTCTACTAAAGACGGGCTGGTACAAAAAAACCTTTGAGGAGGGTGTTTCTTGAAAGCAAATGCATAACCGAGAAATACCGCTGCTTGCACCCAGGCATCTGTGGTAGACTGCTGCCAAATCTGTGCAAATTGAAGAAGTCGGCCTCCCACCCTGAGATTCCCCTGTCAGAGGCCTGCACCATCAGGTTGATGGCTTATCTTCTGTTTTAGAAGCTAGTCCCCTGGTAGCCCAATGCTTTTTAGTCTTACCAGACTTGCTGTATTGCGACTGTTTGCCAAAAATTTTTCCTTTCCCTTGAGACCGAAAGGGTTGAAAAGCTGGAATTTTAGGCTTGAATTTGTATGTGGAAGGAAACTTCACTTTCTTGGAGTCTGCTTCTGACTCCAAAATACTGTTTAATTCTTTACCAAATAGAATATCTTCAGTAAAGGGTAAAGACTCCAAAACATTTTTTGATTCTGAATCAGCTTTCCATGTACGTAGCCAAACTGCTCTGCGAGCGGCTACTGCTGAAGCTGATGCCTGAGAGGCATTTGTACCCATATCCAAAGCTGCTTCTTCCAAAAACAATGCAGCCTGGTTTATATGTGCAACATGGGATTTTTGCTCTCTAAATGCCATTTAAAGATCCCCTTCCAATGCATCAGCCCAGGCAGCCACAGTTTTAGTCTAATGATTGCCCCACACAGGGAAAAAATGGTTTTAACAAAACCATCCACTCTCCTATCTGTGACATCATTTAATTATGTTGAAGGCAGAGGTAATGTAGATTTTCATACTAATCGAATGACATGCATATCTACTTTGGGGGCTACCTCCCTCTTTAAACAGTCCCAATCCGTAAGATAATAATTGGAATTCTACTTCCTTGGGATTCTAAATTTCTTACTGGGCATAGACCAAGCCTCTTCCATAATTTCCGTCAGCTGTTCTGACCCAGGAAACTCAGTACTAACTGTTTTGGGACGTTTAAACACAGGTTCCTTGGAATTTAACACAGGCTCTGCTCATTCTTCTAAGGATAGAATGGCTTTCATTGCATTAATTAACTCAGATATGTCCACTGAGCTGAGACCTTCCTCCTCATCTTCGTATGCAGATCCGAAGTGTTACGAGTCTTCATCTTCCTACGAATCCTCATCTGAAACATGTGTAGACTGTGAAGATGTTGTTTCATGTCTATGTGGTTTACTTACCAGTGGCCTTTCAGCCGGTTTTTGTTGAGAGGCTGCTGCTTCCCCTGCTGGATGTGATAAACCCCAGGTGGAATGCTGCATGTAACCTATGCCTGGTACAGAAGTTGGAATTATCTGCTCAGCTATACTGGATAATGTCTGTGCAAAAGTAGCCCCTGGAGGTTCTTGCACCTGTGTCTGCCTTGGATTTTTCAAGAGACTTTGGTGAAAGCTAAAACAATTTATATACAAACCATTCTGAACCAGATCCTGAGAGGTTAATCCAGCCTTGCAAGACAAACATGGAATGAGTGATGGTGCTGCTGTGAGTGTATTTTCCTCACCCTTGCCACGCTTAGACATGATAAATAATCACACACTTGCACAGTGTACTACGCAATTTGTTACTGTAATCACTTTAAATTTTGTTAAAGTGACATACATTCCGACCGTACCTTGCTTTGCACCAGCATTGAAGATCGGAATAGACAGAAAAAACTGACATAATTATAGTAAAGTCAGCAATCACACTAGCAATCAGTCACAGGTTATACATTAGCATAATAAGCAATATGTGCACATAATCAACTATAAATACATTTCAAGTATGTAGGAGAAACATATTACTGCATTATCTTATATAAGATTTAACCATATGCAGATGCATAGTGAAAGAAAACAACATTAATAATTATCAGACTCGTATGCATTAGGCACTTATCTAACTATTCGTAGATAGAGACTTAGTGCTGTATTACCCATGCTCAGTAGAGTGAGATACGAGACTCACCCCACTTCCAGGACCGATCAATATGTTTGCAAATGCTGAGGGGATCCAGACACTAACAGTGTACACAACCGCTCCGTGAACCTACAGTGAACATAGACGCCCCAGTGAACACAGACACACCAGCCACACAGCCGCTTATGCTACAACTAAGTCCCCTTAGATACACAGTGTCTCAGACGGAAGCTGGAAAACAGTTCATGGCAGGAGACTCGGAGGAAACTGGTCATGAACTGGGGGGAGGGGCAACCAGGAGAGCGTCTGACTCCCCACTGCTGACATCAACTCTAGGGATCGCGGCATCATACTACTCCTGGAGCCTATGATCCCTAAGGCCTAGCGCTGGTGCACCCTAGGTGGCAGCCATGTCAGCAACTGTTTGGTAGTCTCCTTCCAAAACAGTGCGGCTGTGTCTGTGTGCATCCTCTAAGTGGAACCGAGGCCTTACCTTCTCCCCGTACTCCGGCCACAGCCTGGTAACGTCTGCTGGACTGCTAGTATATCCGACACAGACTCCCACCAAAACAGCACTGTACTCATGGGTAAGCGTTGTCGCGATCCGGCGGGGAGTTGTTGGAGTGGCTCTTTCTAAGGTACGCATAAGACACTTTTTAGAAAGATCACTCAAGAAAAATAGTAAGACTATAAAAATAAAATAAGAAAGCTTATGGCTGCTAAAAAAACAGCAGCCCTCTTGACCATGGTCCAGCTCCTGCCACACTAAACAAAAAACTGATTTGTCTGAGCCAGGAGGTGGGGATATATGAACGGGCCTGTTGCATGCTGGGAGGCCGAAAGCTTTGACTGTTTGGTGTAAATCCGCTGTCACATCATCATGATATCCTGTGGATAACCTGTGGACCCTGCAGGAGAAAGGCACCTGCTACTGCCCGCACCAAACAAAAAACTGGCGGACCAGTGGCTAGGGGCGGGGATTAGTGGAGAAGGGAGATTGAGGGCTGCTAAGTTGGAAGTTTTAACTGTTTGGTGCCCTGTCTCTCCATCTCCAGCCTATACCCAGGCTACAGCTCATGTCTGTCTTAAGGACTATGAGCAGTTGGAGAGAGGTTATTGGAATGCCGCTACACCTCATGTCTGTCTGTAGTACTATGAGCAGTTGTAGAGAGGAGAGTGGAATACAGCTACACCTCATATCTGTCTGTAGTACTATTAGCAGTTGGTGAGAGGAGAGAGTAATGCTGCTACACCTCATGCCTGTAGGACTATAAGCAGTTGGTGAGAGGAGAGTACAATGCAGCTACAGCTCATGTCTGTCTGTAGGACTATGAGCAGTTGGAGAGAGGATATTGGAATGCAACTACACCTCATGTCTGTCTGTAGGACTATGAGCAGTTGGAGAGAGGAGAGTGGAATGCAGCTACACCTCATGTCTGTCTGTAGGACTATTACTAGTTGGGGAGAGAAGAGTATAATGCAGCTACACCTCATGTCCATATATATGTAGGACTATAAGCACTTGGGGAGAGGATAGAGGAATGCAGATATATCTCATATCTGTCTGTAGGACTATGAGCAGTGAGTGAGAGGAGAGTGGAAAGCAGCTACACCTCATGTCTGTAGAACTATGAACATGAACAGTTGTTGAGAGGAGAGTGGAATGCTGCTATACCCTTAAGTCTATCTGTAGGACTATGAGCGTTGATGAGAGGAGAGATGAGTGCAGCTACACCTCATGTCTATCTGTAGGACTATGAGCAGTTGGGGAGAGGAGAGTGGAATACAGCTACATCTCATGTCTGTAGAGCTATGAACATGAACAGTTGTTGACAGGAGAGTGGAATGCCGCTATACCCTAAAGTCTATCTGTAGGACTATGAGAAGTTGTGGAGAGGAGAGATGAATGCAGCTACATTTCATGTCTATCTGTAGGACTATGAGCAGTTGGGGAGAGGAGAGTGGAATACAGCTACACCTCATGGCTGTCAGTAGGACTATGAGAAGTTGTTGAGAGGAGAGTGGAATGCAGCTACACTTCAAGTTGGGTGGTCTTCAGTTTGCCAGCTGTTGGGATCCCGGCGCACAGTATACCGGCGCCGGAATCCCAACACCTGGCATACTGACACCTTTTCTACCTCTTGGGGGTCCACCTTCCCTGGTGGGAGAATAGGTAGAGTGGTGCGTGTAGCATGAAACCGTGCCCGCAACATGGCGAGCACAGCGAGCCCGAAAGGTGGTCACTTGTGCTCGCCCAGGTATCGGTGTGCCGGCAGTTGGGATTCTGGTCCTGGTATGCTGGTCACCAGGAGCCCGGCCGCCGGCATACCATACTACACCCTTCAAGTATGTCTGTAGGACTGTGAGCAGTTGGAGAGAGAATATTGGAATGCAGCTACTCTTCATGTCTGTCTGTAGGACAATGAGCAGTTGGTGAGAGGAGAGAGTAAAGCCACTACACTGCATGTCTGTCTGTAGGAGTATGAAGCACTTGGAGAGAGGAGTGGAATACAGCTACAGTATACCTCATATCTGTAGGACTATAAGTAGTCGGTTAGAGGAGAGTGGAATGCAGCTACAAATTCAAGTCTGTCTGTAGGACTGTGAGCAGTTGGAGAGAGGAGAGTGGAATGCAGCTACAAATCATGAGTGTAGGACTATGAGCAGTTGGTGAGAGGCGAGTGGAATGCAACTACCCTTACCTCTTTCCATACCCCAAGAACTGCTGGCTCCTAACCTTCTTGCTCGTAGTACTGACCCTGAAGCTGACAATGTAGGACCACTGCTCCCCAACCCTTGAGACTTGCATCCGTCGACAGAATTATCCAATTCCAGACTCCGAACCTTTTCCCCGTAGGGAGATTGTGTATGTGGAGCCACCAGAGTAGTGATACTCTGGCCCTTGGAGACAACCGCACCATCTGATGAATTTGTAGATGAGAGCCTGACCGCTGTGCGATAAGATCCAGTTGAAAAGGATATGAGTGAAATTTTCCGAACTGGAGTGCTTCAAAAGACGCCACCATCTTTCCTAACAGTCGAATGCACAAATGCACCGAGACTGTCCGTGGTTTGAGCACTAACTGTATCCAGATGATGAATACTTTATGCTTTCTGTTCTGGCAGGTAAATTTGTTGATCCATTGTATCCAGAATCATTCCTAGAAATTGAATTCTTTGACACTGGACAAGGCTTGATTTTTTGAAGTTGACAATCCAACCGTGCTTAACTAGTACACTGTACATCAGTAAGGCATTTTGAAGGAATATTTGTTGAGATGGAGCCTTGATGAGAAGGTCGTCTAAGTACGGAACTATTATCACTCCCAGGGATCTGAGATGAGCTATCATCACAGACATCACCTTTGTGAATACCCGAGGTGCTGATGAGAGGCATAACAGTGCCTGAAATTGATAATGGTTTTGTTGTACTGCAAACCTTAAGTACGCATGATGTGGTGCCCAAATTGGAATGTGTAAGTACAGTATGCATCCTTGAGATCTAGCGAAATCATGAATACCTGTGGTTCTAAACCTGCAATCACTGACAACAGGGATTCCATGTTAAATTTGTAGTAAGTGATGTACTGATTGAGCCCCTTTAGGTTCAAAATCAGTCTGACCGAGCTGTCCTGCTTTGGTACTGCAAAAAAAATTGGAATAAAACCCTTGACCTTGTTGGTGTACTGGTACTTTAATTAAAACGGCTGAATCTACGAGAGACTGAATAGCGGTCTGCAGAACTGCCCTCTTGTCTGCTGACACAGGCAGACCTGTCTTGAAAAACTGCATTGGTGGTAGACAATCTAACTCTTTCTGCACATGTTATATCTGCCTCCCCTGCAGTGCACATGGTTTTGTGCAACTGCTAAAAAATTTCCGGCTGCGATCAACTTGGAATTACCCCCCCTATTTTGTAACCTTTGAACACTAAATTGCGGATCCACTCATCTGTGGATGTCTGAAACCATGACAAGTTAAACGTTTGAAGGTGTGCTCCCGCAACTGAAGATCCGAGATGGGCTGGAAGCCAGTCATGCCACTGGCTTGTCAGTGGCCTTTGTGTCCTGATGACGGTTATTGGTTTGTTGAAAACCACATCCTCTACTATGTCTTCTCTGTATGGTTGTTCCTCAAGCACGGCCTCGAAAGGACTGAGGTCTAAAAGATTTGAATGCTGCTCCAGCGGGCAACGGTAGGAAAACAGACTTTCCCCCAGTAGCCTGAGAAATCCAATTGTCCAATTCAGAACCAAATAACATCACCAGTATAACGCAATGCTTCTACTCCTCATCTTGATTCAGCCTCTGCCTGCCAACAATGCAGCCAAAATGCCAATCGGGATGCAATTAGTGGAGCTGGAAGCTGAGAACTAACTTGCCCAATGTCCATAGAAGCCATACCTAAATACTCAGCTGATTCACAAATGAAATCAGACAGAAGTATAAGCTGGTCTGTGGAAAGATCCTGTTGTAGACCTAACTTGAGCTGTTTTGCCCATGCAACTACAGCCATGTTAACCCAAACTTCAACTAAAGCAGGTCTAAGCAACACCCCTACTGTTGTATACATTGACTTTAGCATAGCTTCTAGCTTACGCTTTGACCGGTCTTTAAGCATCATTGCAGCTGGGACTGGAATGGTTAACTTCTTTGAAAGTTTTGAAACTGAGGAATCCACTGGTGGTGGATTTTTCCATTTAGTTGTCATAGACTCTGGGAACGGGTAATTAGACAGAAACCGCCTAGGCATAGAAAATCGTTTATCTGGATTTTTCCATGCTTCCGTTACCTGCTTAGTAAGAGAATCTGAATAAGGAACACACACAGTTGCCCTCAGTTTTTTAGCAAATAAAACTTCATAATTTGATAGCGGCTGCTCAGTCTCAGTAAAATTTAGTACCTGGTGTACTGCCCTGATGAGATTATCATTGCCCGGGCTATCAGTGAACTCACGATCTGACTCTTGGCCCAATTCACCTTTCTCTTGTTCCTCCTGAGAAATAAGATCTGGCATTGAATCATCAGAATGTAACACAGCTGAAGCCGGTAAATTATGGGATAAATGATGACTACTTTTAGGAATTGAACTATACATGGACTTTTGTAAACCATGCAAAGTTCTAGACATATCCTTAGCCCACTCTGGCTGCTCAGATGGTATTAACCTAGAATCAGATTAAGCCACCTCACGATCTTTTCGTGTAAGCTCTGACCTTAAATCAGCCATCACACTTGCCATCATTGCCCAAGGAGGATCAGGGCAGAGGTCCATATTTGGATCCGAATTTGCAAGACACACTGTGCAAGTGGAAGTTCCATCACATAACACACTATCACAAACAAGCTGCTTCTTTGATTATGTACCATATAAAGCAATGTTTGCAGGCTTAATAGTCTGTATTACTCACAATAACCATAGCCATCCCCTCTATGTGAGGGGAAACACTGGACTTGGGCCCCCATTGCTTTTATACATTAGACTCCTTCCTATGTGCTTCACTACCTCATACATGTGAGCCGCGTGCTGCCTGCTGCTGGAAGCCCAGGTTAGCACAAATGAATTAATATCACTCCCCGATCTCCCCCTTGAGAAGTAATGCAAGGGAGCGGATACTTGGGGGCCGCAGCAGCAGAGAGAGCTGTCCGCGGCTGTGATCGCAGTAGTTAGGGACAGCCAGCGGCAGCAGTGGAAGCTGTCCGCGGCTGTTGAGAGGAGAGATGGGCGGCCAGTGGGAGCTGACCGCGTATGTAAGCTGGGGAGCCATGGGCACCCAGCAGTGGCAGCTTGGCTGTCCGTGGCTGGTATAGGGGGTGAGGAAGCGGGTGATCAGAGACTTATGCAGGCAGTTACACAGTTTAAACATTAAGTTCCCACTCATGGCGGGGCGGCAGCATGAGCTGACCGCCCTGCTCCCACAGTAACACACTGGCACAATGGAGCAGTGGCAGTCTGAACTGCCTGTCCGCTCCTTACCTCTGGAATGCAGAGGCTCTGATGGGGCTTCGTCCAGCTCCTGCAGCCTTCGGCTGAAATCAGCACACGCTGATTAAGGTCTATGGCGGGGCTCCTCTCCTGAGCACCGACAAGCCTATGCTGTAGTCAGCAGCACCCCCAAACCTAGACACACGCTTCTTAGTAAACTGGGAAGGGATTGGGAATTGAAAAAAGAATAAATATTTGAAAACAAAAGTAAAGTTTGGAGATCCCTCCAAACGTGTGCCCTCCCTGGTGAGGAACAAAAAAACACTAAGGTATCTTGGGAGTATGAAGGGCGTGGAGGGTTACTAATTTAAATATTTAAAGGTGCCTATCCCTGCTAATGCCCCATCCATACCCCAAGAGTACTCCAGTGACCCCTAGTGGATGAAAAAGAAAAGAAGTGTGATAATATGTTCCTGGTATACATTGATACTTAGAAAATAAATTATACATGTATCTGTCTGTCTATCTATAAATCTATCCCAATTCAGCAAAAGAGACCTCCACAAATACCTTATTGGTGATGGGGAGATAGAGGGATAGAAAAGCAAGACAGGGGGGCGTGGCTAGAGGCCTAACTGAGAGGAAGTGTCCCGAGGGAGCTCCTGCCGATTTAAACCCCTTTAACCCCACCTATCTCTCCCCCATATCACCCCACAGTTACCCCTGTTAGTTAGGGCACCAAGGGAGTGAGCTGCGGAGCCGGAGCACGGGCTTGCCCTGTGCTTGCGGGTTGCGGCCTTCCCTGTGAGGTGAAGCCGGGGCCTAAATTTATTACTACCCCCGCCCGAGATCACCCGCCGCCCGGCCGCTAAAACACTGCCCCCAGACTTATCCCGCCATCACATCTTGTACCCCTTACCTGGGGAGACCTGACAGGGCAGCTGTGGAGAAATTAAGAGCTCCTGAAGGTGCAGGGCCGGAGCCGAACAGAGTCACGGAGCTCCGGTGGCGGCGGCCATCTTGGGTGTGGCATCTGAAGGAACACAGGCGCTACACCGCTTAGAGAAGCTTGCCGGACACGGTAACAGGCGGGGGGGGGACGGACGGAGATCGCTGAGGGACCTGGGGGCATCCAAAAGTTAAATAAACCCCTGGGGGCACCGTTGTGAAAGCCCAGAAGAAGTCCCTCCACACACCATTGACGGCGGCCATCTTGGAGGTGGCAGTTCAGGCACATTTTATCTTATCTGCACTCTGCTGCCCCTGCTGGAGCTGTGAAAATTCAATTTCCCTTATAACACAAGGAATCCAGTCAAAATCCTTACCCCGCAGCTGCTATCTTTTATTTTTTATCTCTTACACTACATTTTATACAACCACGGAAAAGTGTGTTGTAAATTAGGACGCTCTCCCGTGGACCCCTCTCACCGTCTTCATAGGTTAATGGGACCTAAGTCCTATAAATAATGTAATTACACGGATGCCTGACTTCCCCCTCACCCGGACCAACTATTAAACACGTAACATCCAGGTGGACCATTCTTGTTACCACTCCTTAAACGGAAGTTCTACTTTCACCTGATATTATGAGCAGAGCGAACACCAGAGCAAAAAAATCAGGAGCTTCACAAGATATCTCACAACACTTCTCACGCCGGGAAAAACCGTCAGAAGCTTCGTCTCCATCCTCACCGATGCACACCCCCATCATGGACCAGACGGATGCACCCTCAACCAAGGCGGACATCCAGTCCCTCCAAAACATGATACTAGACCTCAAGAGTTCATTTACGACAGCTCTCCAGACAGCGATCGGGGAATTAAAATCCGACATGGCGGCTCTGGATTCCCGCACAACCGCGCTAGAATCACGGGTGGACCACCAACAAAATCTCCACAAACAAGTGGGAGAGGACATGAGTTACCTATCCAGCGGACTTGAACTCCTTAAAGATAAAGTTGAGGACAGCGAAAATCGCGAAAGGCGGAATAATTTACGCATCCGCAACGTCCCTGAATCTATCACAGCCTCTGAATTGGAACCATACCTCCAACGCTTGTTTCTACACCTGGTCCCGTCGCTTTCAAAATCTACCATCTCGATAGAGAGAGCCCATCGCGCCCTGAGACCTAAACCAAAGGACTCGGAACCTCCCCGCGATGTTATTCTCCGATTTCTGTCCTTCAAGATTAAAAATAGCATAACTCTGGCGTGCAGAAACTCAACCTCAATTTTATTTGAAGACTCACGGCTTCAGATTTATCAAGATCTGTCACCAGTGACCATTGCTAAACGACGTGATTTACGCTCTGTTACCTCCACACTGCGTGACAATGGTTATAAATATCGCTGGGGATTCCCTTTCCGCCTCATTGTGGAGATTGATGGCAAAATTTACACCATTCGCTCTCCTGATGATGGGGACAAATTGCTTCGAAAGTTGCAGCTGACTCCGGCTGCTGCCTCATAGACGTGAAGCTCCTTTCGTTTAATTTCAGTGTTTTTATAACGTTTAACCTAACTGATCTTGTTCTCAATCTTGCTCAACTGTTATGTAAACCCTGTTTTAGGTACCGTTCCATACACAAATGCTCATTAATTTTCTTCTTAGAAGGTTCTTGTTGGAGGACCTTTATGCCTCACATAGCACTAAGTTGTTGTCTCGCTGTGCTGGTTGGCGGCTTGGAGCCATTGCCGTATAGACAAATTAACGGATGGAATCTTTTTCCGAAGCCAAGAGGGCTGTCTCTGGCCGCCGACCTGTCCAGCGATCATACCATTGGTTTTATTGTTATTACTAAATGGTTATTATTTGTTATAAGATCACTTATATTATCGAGTTCTACATCTAAGAATATTTCGCCCCTGAAGTAGGTCTTAGTGTGCTACACAATGGTCCGCCCGTTCTGTTTGTTAGTGGTTTCGGGTGGGGGGCGTCAGTGCTGTATCTCGATACCTCCTCCCCCGAATCTTAGGGATTAAAGTTATTAACAAGCATAGAGGGGTAATACCCTTGTCTGTTATATTGCATTTGTGTCCCGCCAGCGAGCTCTCTCATTTTTCTTTTCCTTGAGAGCTCAACCGTGGCAGCCGAGTATCCTGCCTACTGGATACTACGTCTGCTTTATTCTTTTTTTGTTCCTCTTTCTTCTGTTCCCCTACTCTCTTAGACCCCGGTTACAGTACACCTGGGTATTACCACCCCTGTAATCACAGAAAGATTGATTCATTTAACTAACATTGTTCGTATACAGAATCATACGCTCCTATTTTGCTCTTTCTATTTTATTTTTTATTTATTTTTTCTTCTGTCTCTCTCATTCGTGTTAGCAGAGTCCGGGACCCTAGGGATCTCCAGCGAGTTACCCCCTCCTCAGCTTCAATCATGCCGCTAAAGTGCCTGTCCATTAATGTCAAAGGTCTGAACACTCCTCAGAAACGCTCTCATCTCCACAGATCTCTCAAAACATTGAAAGGTGACGTAATTTTTTTACAGGAGACACACTTGAAATCAGATTCCCATCCCTCCCTAACATCTAAACAATTTCCTATGGCCTGGTATTCCAATCATACAGCAAAAAAGCATGGGGTGGCTATATTAATAAGGGGGTCCATCCCTTTCCAATTCCTAGACTGTAAGCACGACAATGAAGGCCGTTATGTGATGGTGAGAGGAAAAATTGGACACGAGGAGGTTACCTTGGCTAACCTGTACTCTCCAAACACTGCCCAATCCAAATTATTTCGTAAGTTTTTCCACGACCTTCACTCATATAGACGAGGTAAAATACTTGTGGGTGGCGATTTCAATATGGCTCTCACGGGCATGGACAGGTCCGGTCCCTTGCGTAGTAGTCAAACCCCGAATTCCTCCGTATTACACAGGGGCATGGCCGAGGCTGGTTTGTTCGATGTCTGGCGATTCCTTAACCCGACCACCAGGGACTATACCTTCTATTCTAATCCGCACGATGTGTACTCTCGTATTGATATGTTCCTGAGTTGTGCACCCCTCTCCCGCACCGCTCGCTCTTCCTCTATAGTCCCACTTACCTGGACTGACCACGCAGCCTTAATTGCGACATTTGACATTTTTGATATCCCTGATGGTAGACCGACATGGAGACTAAACGAGACACTATTGAAGATCCCTAAGTTCCAGGACTTAATCAAAACAGAGCTTCGGGATTATTTTGCGGTTAACGTAGAAGGCGACTGCAATATAGCCACTATATGGGAAGCCCATAAGGCGGTTATCAGGGGATCCATTATCCAATTTGCATCCCGCCGTAAGAGAAACCGAGAAAACCAAATTGCCCTGTTAACGGATAATATTGCAACATTGGATCAGGAACATAAACGAACACGCTCTAAAAAAACTCTAGCCGAACTTTCTAAAGCACGAGATGAACTACAATCCCTCTTGGCAGAGAATATTGAACGCTCGCTTCGATGGGCCAATCAATCATTTTACGATAAAAGTAACAAGGCACATACTTTATGAGCTAACCAATTACGTGCCAAAAAAGCTAACCAATGCATCCATACTATTAGACAACCTTCAGGTAACATTACCTACGACCCCAAAAAAATTAATAATATCTTCTTTGACTACTATAGGACACTCTACAACCTTGATCCCCCGTCCGACCCCTTAGCACAAGCCAACCAGGCACAACAATATCTAGATTCATGCGCTCTTCCTCATATAGACGAGGAAACTAACTCTACTCTCAATGCTGATATTTCTGCTGAGGAAATTGAGGCGGCTCTGAAAACCCAGAAACCTTCAAAAGCACCTGGTCCGGATGGCTATCCGATGGTGTATTACAAAACCTTCGCCCCTCAACTCATCCCTCATATGATCTCCCTGTTTAATAAAATATTACGGGGCACACCCTTCCATACTGACTCCACGACGTCCCGCATTATTGTAATCCCGAAGCCCGGAAAAGATCCCTCGCATTGCACAAATTACAGACCCATATCTTTGATAAATACTGATCTCAAACTTTTTGCCAAAATACTAGCAACTCGTCTGAACACTGTGTTGCCATCATTAATAGATCCTGACCAAGTGGGATTTATCCCTGGCCGCCAGGCCTCGGACAACACCAGACGCACTATTAATTTGATTCACCAAATAAACTCGGCGAAAACACCAGCGATTGCCTTGGCGCTAGACGCCGAAAAGGCATTTGATCGCATTTCCTGGCCCTTTTTGTTTTCCACTTTATCTACATTTGGCCTCCATGGTCATTTCATCACTGCAATAGAGGCCCTTTACTCCAACCCCTCATCCATGGTCCTGACTAATGGATTGAGCTCACCTCGATTTAGTTTGAAGAATGGTACTCGCCAGGGCTGCCCTCTTTCGCCCCTACTTTTTGCTCTATGCATCGAACCTCTTGCGGCCCGTATTAGACTTAATACGGACATTGGGGGGATTACAGTGGGGCAGAGCTCATACAAAATATCTCTATTTGCGGATGACGTGCTCTTGACATTATCTAACCCTTTGATCTCCCTTCCTAATCTACAAAAAGAATTACTATTATACGGTTCCCTCTCGGGTTACAAAATAAACCACACCAAATCAGAGGCCCTTGCATTTAATATCCCACCCCAGACCCACTTGATTCTAACCTCCTCTTTCCCTTTTCTTTGGAGACCCTCGGCTATCAAATACCTCGGCATATTCATTACTAAATCCTACACCAGCCTCTACCAGACTAATTTTGTTCCTATGATTAAAACGCTCACCCAAGACCTGGATAAATGGAACAGATTATTCATTTCATGGATTGGACGGATTAACGCCCTGAAAATGAATTTCCTTCCCCGCATTCTTTACCTATTTCAGACCATTCCGATAATGGTGCCCCGAGTGACTCTGACCTCACTGCAATCACTGTGCAACAAATTTATCTGGGCTCATCGTAAGTCTCGATTAAGACGAACACTGTTGACTAAGAGTGCTACCTTAGGCGGACTGGGATATCCTAACCTTCAAGCTTATTTTAATGCCTGTCACCTTAATCACATGGTATCCTGGCATTCCCCTCAAGGGAACAGAAAATGGGTCGATATTGAGAATTCAATATATCAGGGCGTCCCCCTCGACTCTCTTCTATGGCTCCCCAGGTCCTGCAGACCAGCCTCGGCCTATTCAATCCCCACGATTAAATTTACCCTTGGATTATGGGACAAACTCCGCAACACCTACAATTTATCCTCATACCCCTCACCTTTAACACCTATCTGGGGACACCCTGCCTTTCCCCCAGGCTGCGAGCTAAAAATAGCAGCCCCATGGCAATCTCAGGGTATCACGAGATTTATTCATATTAAAGGCCACTCAGCACCGACCTCTTTTGGGGATTTTCAGGAACACCTTGGTTTGCCATCCTCGTGTCATTACCATTACATCCAAATTCTTAGCTTTCTCAAATCTCAGCTTAAAACTACACCTTTGAAACCACCCACTTCCTTTGAACATATGTGTTTACTTTCAATTAGCAAAAAGGGGAATATCTCAACAATATACAACTCTATTCTGACCCCAGATCCCCCGGCCCGTGAACCCCATGAATTAGCCTGGGAATCAGATCTCTCCCATCCGTTGGAAGATGATCAATGGGAAGAAATCAGAATGCGCATCGCTAAAGCCTCCATTAGTGTGGCACTCAGGGAAACATGCTATAAAGTCTACACCAGGTGGTACTTAGTTCCCTCCAGACTACATTCCATTTACCCTACGACATCAAATCTGTGTTGGAGACTCTGTGGAGAGGAGGGCACCTTTTTCCACATTTGGTGGACGTGCCCCTCTATTCGCCCTTTTTGGAAAATAGTAGGAGCACTTATTGCTCAAACATGCGGACATAATCTAGACCTTTCCCCTGAAACTGCCCTACTGCATGCTCCCATACCGTCATTACCCAAAACCCAAGACAAGCTTACCATGCTACTTTGCATAGCGGCTAAATCTCTGATTGCTAAATGCTGGAAAGACCATAAACCTCCCTCTAAGGCATTACTGATATCCAAAATGAATTATATCGCCAGTATGGAATATATTACAAGCCTGAGGAACAACACTGTGGCCCAGTTCCACAACATCTGGTCTCCTTGGTACCTCGCTCGGTCTTTATTGATGCCCGGACTGTGTTGATACTGCTAATACTGCTAACTTTGCTAATACCTCTATTACCTCTGTTGTCTCCCCCTCTGTTACTAAAACAGTGGACTGTTCCTATTCTCTTGTCTCCTTATTTGTAACTTTCCCAATGTTCCCCTTTTATTATGATACATTCTCTAGCTTCTTCTCCTCCTTCCTTTTCTTTTTCTTTCTTACTTTTACTCTTCACAAGATTACACTCTGATTTGGTATAAATTTTATACTATATCGGTAAAATAAAATGAGAAAGGTCAGATACGCGATTAGAGTTATGCAGGGTGCATGTTACTAGTACCTGTTGGCCTATAATTTAATGGAAATGTCTCTATTGTTCTGATTTGGTACGTAAAATGCTTGTTTTCTTGTTCAATATCCTTACCCTGCACAAGTTTGTTCTTATTAATGTTATGATTACTGATCAACCTCAATAAAAATTCTAACTTTAAAAAAAAAGAAAAGCAAGACAGGTAGATCGTGGGTAAGTAGAACAGAGAAAAGACAGAGGTGGAGTGGGAAAGCCCATGCAACGATGGGCATGATAACTAGCAACCCAGCAATAAATGAGTGCACAGTATGAAGTACTAGTGTCTATCACCGATCTATTTACAATGTACCTATCTTATCTTAACTCTAATATTATCTATTAACAATCTATCTTATCTTAACAATCTATCTTATCTTAACTCTAAGCTTATCTTATCTACTGTATATATTATCTATCATATCTATCGTACCTTATCTCTCTATCAAGCTTATCTTAACTCTAATCTTATCTATCGACAATCTATCTAATCTTAACTCTAATCTTATCTATTTATAATCTATGTTACCTATATGTTTATCTTATCTCTATATTTATCTATCTTATCTTAACTCCAATCTTACCTATTTACAGTTATCTTATCTAACCATCATTATCATGGTGTTGCAGGGGTAAGCAGGAGACAGGTGCTGATGTGGGGTGGGATGCCGCTATTAATACTATCTACTACTATTACTAGATGCTATCTAACATTACCCCCATTCCTACCCTGAGCACTTCTGGCCCCTAACCTCCTTCTTGCTCCCAGTACTGCCCCCTCTGTTATCTACCCTTACACCCTCCCTACCATCAGCACTGCCTGCCCCTAATACCCTCCTTGCCCCTACTACTGCTGCAGCTGTAATCTACCCTTACTGACAGCACTACATGCCCCTAACAACCACATTGCCCCCTAGTATAGCCCATCTGCTATCTACCCTTACCCTCTTCCTACCCCCATATTTTCCAAGTATCACTATATACCAGTAAAATATTATCACACCTCTAAAGGTCTAGAACTTTGGTCTAGCCTGGGAATTATCAGTAATTAATAATCATTAATTACCAGTCCTGGGTCTTTTACTGCTGCGGTTCACCTTTGCTCGTTGCCATGAGAAATTTGGAATCAAGTTCCTGGATGCCAAATCACTGTCCTTAGTATCTCTGTACAGTATGTTCTATTAGTGTACTAATTAGAATGAACAGCTTGTAACGTACAGAAGCAAGTTTAATCTTTTTATGTATAATGGAGAGAGATAAAAGCTCCTCCCTAAGTTTTACTGAATGCCAAATCACTGTGTGTATAGTTTATACAGACACAAATGAACGTGTTAAAACACTTGTGTTTGCAGACGCAACTAATGTGTGAAAGGAATAATGTAGCTAATTGACTTTACAGTATGTACAGTGCACTAAATGAGCGTCCGAGTCCCGGCATAAACGAACACCAATGGGAAGGAATCGCTCTTTGCAGTACTTTTACACATAAACTTGTGAATCTTCCATGCAGTGTTGTGGGCTAGCGATGAAAGTTCCCGCCTGCCATGCTGAGAGTCCCGGGTTTAATTCCCAAAGTGACAATGTTTTTTTTTGTGTATTCCCGTGACCTTCACTTTATTATTTTTTTCTGTGTAATCCATTGTAAAATATTCAATAAATGGGTGCACAAAGGTTTCACACAAATCGAGGTAAATCTGCAGGAGCGACTCCTTCACTATTTACACAGTGGTAATGAGCACCTGTAGACATACCAGTAAATATAAATTAGTGTATTGCAACTAACTGTTCGAGCAACACAGTACTGTAGATCGTCGGTGTTAGAGAATCTGTGTTGTGAGAATCTGTGTTGCACTTAATGAGAAGGGATCACTGCTACTGTACCATTTACACATCTACAGTATCAACGCAACTGCAGTTCTCTATGTGATTTTCATACACAGTATACTGTTGCACATGTCTTGAAACCTGACCTGTCTACTGCATGACCTGTGCAGGCTTCCAGGGGGAAAGGGCGATGGGGGTAGGGGGAGGCGGTGGAAAATACCATGCTTTTGAAATACAGTATGAGTGTCCGAGTCCCCTAAGGCATAACCCAACACCAATGACTATAGCCCTGAGAAAGCCCTGTAACGGAGAGAAATGCGCATAGGTGGACAGTGTGTCACGTCCTAAATGCATATATAATGAAATAGTAAATTTCTAATTATATTAATGTATGCTGATAAATCCTGTGTGCACTTTTGTATCTCCGCGGTCTTTATTAAGAAAGCGGTGGCCACAGTCTCCTGGGAACGCAGTAGTCCATAGCAGATCCGATCATAACGGCCGAGCTAGCGGAGACACCTGCAATACAGAATAGAAAGGACACACAGGGAATTTTTTTTTTAACACTTTTAACTCTTTTAATACTGTACACAATGAAGCCCTGCATGGATCTCACTGATATGGCCAGGCTTCAATGTGTTATGTCCGGCATTACACAATGATGGGGGATGGGGGTAGGGGGAGGCAGTGGGAAAGGGGATGGGGGTAGGAGAAGGCTGTGGAAAATACCGTGTTTTCCAATATAAGCGTCCGAGTCCCCTAACAGCATAAAGGGGAGGGGGAAGGGTGAGGGGGGAGGTGGGGATTAACCAGCGAAGGTCAGCGATGCTGTCAAAAATATTAATTGTCTGTCGGGACCCCAAAAAAGAAACCAATAAATCAATAAATAAAAGTAGTGTGGACAGATACAAACGAACGTGTTAAAGCAATGGTCCATTGACGTTCGGTTTATGTGAGCTATTAATTTAAATTCAATTAAAATGGGCTTGAAGCTTAATGTCTCTGGTTCTGAAGGTCCAATCGGCTCAGGATTAAGTTGGTATGGAAGAGGAGACAATTAGCTATTGGAGGATAACAACCCCAAGTTTCTGTGACCCCCACAAGGCTCATGGTAAGTGTTGGAACCCTTGGTGTGTCTGAATTAGTGGGCCCATTATAGTCTATGGGAAAATGGGTCCATTTTGTGTACTGATATCTCTGGTTCTAGGTACCCCAGAGACACAGGACTGGTACTATACAAAAGTAGAGACTCTTGGCTTTCAGGGCAGATCAACCACTGGTTTATGTGATACTGCAAAGGGAAGCGGCAAGCAACCATGTGTCAGGTCCCCTCCAGTTGTTTGGCCAGCTTGCACGGGATGCAGGATTTCTGACTACACAGGAAATACTGTACAGAAATGTTAAGCATGGTAATTTGGCATCCAGGAACTTAGGGGGGAGCTTTTTTCTCTCTCCATTATACTTAGAAAGATTACAATGGAGAGAGATAAAAGCTCCTCCCTAAGTTCCTGGATGCCAAATCACCGTCCTTAATATCTCTGTACAGTATGTTCTACTAGTGTACTAATTAGCACGAACAGCTTGTAATGGGTGTAGTATGGTATGCCGGCGGCCAGACTCCCGGCAACCAGCATACCGGCGCTGGGAGCCTGACCGCCGGCATGCCAACAGTGTGCTGAGCGCAAATGAGCCCCTTGCGGGAACACTATGCACGCCGCACTATTTATTCTCCCTCCAGGGGGATCGTGGACCCCCACGAGGGAGAATATCTGTCAGTATGCAGGCTGTCGGGATTCCGGCGCCGGTATACTGTGCGCCGGGATCCCGACAGTCGGCAACCTGAAGACCACCCCTTGTAACGTAGAGTGGCAAGTTTAATCTTTCTATGTATAATGGAGAGAGATAAAAGCTCCTCCCTAAGTTACTGGATGCCTAATCACCGTACTTAGTATCTCTGTACAGTATGTTGTATTAGGGTACTAATAAGCTGTTTATGCTAATTAGTACTCTAATAGAAAATACTGTACAGAGATACTAAGGACAGTGATTTGGCATCCAGGAACTTAGGGAGGAGCTTTTATCTCTCTCCATTATACATAGACAGATTAAACTTGCCGCAGTACGTTACAAGCTGTTCGTGCTAATTAGTACACTAACAGAACACACTGTACCTCTGCACTTAGGACGGTGATTTGGCATCCAGGAATTTAGGGAGGAGTTTTTATCTCTCTCCATTATACATAGATTAAACTTGCCGCTGTACATTACAAGCTGTTTGTGCTAATTAGTACACTAATAGAACATACTGTACAGAGATACTAAGGACGGTGATTTGGTATCCAGGAACTTAGGGGGAGCTTTTATCTCTCTCTGTTATACTTAGAAAGATTACAATGGAGAGAGATAAAGCTCCTCCCTAAGTTCCTGGATGCCAAATCACCGTCCTTAGTATCTCTGTACAGTATGGGAGTAATTCCAAGTTGATCGCAGCAGGATTTTTGCTAGCAATTGGGCAAAACTATGTGCACTGCAGGGGAGGCAGATATAACATGTGCAGAGAGAGTTAGATTTGGGTGGGGTGTGTTCAATCTGCAATCTAATTTGCAGTGTAAAAATAAAGCAGCCAGTATTTACACTGCACAGAAATAAAATAACCCACCCAAATCTAACTCTCTCTGCACATGTTATATCTGCCTCCCCTGCAGTGCACATGGTTTTGCCCAATTGCTATCAAAAATCCTGCTGCGATCAACTTGGAATTACCCCCTATGTTCTATTAGGGATCAGTATGAAATCCCGCCAATCATAATCCCGACGGTCTATATACCGACACCCATTGACCGATGGTCGAAATCCCGACAAGGTCTAAATACCGACACGGACTAAATACCGACATGTAAAATACCGACAAGGTCTAAATACCGACATGTAAATGCCGACAGGTCGAAATACCGACATGCATTTTTTGATGGTTTTTTGTGTGTATGTCGACATAAATCAACATGGACACCATATAAAGTGTACCGCGTCCCCTCGCATGGCTCGCTGCGCTCGCCATGCTTCGGGCACGGTGCCTCGCTGCGCTCGGCACACTATTATATTCCCCCTCCAGGTCCACTGGGACGGTAAAGTATGAACAAGTCGGTTTTAA